>NW_006763290.1:5656660-5733305 GCF_000218685.1 Serpula lacrymans var. lacrymans S7.9 | reverse complement strand
ATTAGCACCACTATGCTCCATGATTCCAAGCTCCCAAAGTCATTTTGGGTAGATGCCATGCAAACAGCTGCATATATCACAGCACGCAGCCCAGCATCAGGACTCCATGGAAAGACCCCATATGAAATACTGTTTAAAAGGAGAGTTGATCAAACTTTGTTTCGCCCTTTTGGATGCCAAGCATATGCCTTGATTCCGAAAGACAAAAGGCAAGGGAAGTTTTACTCCAAGGGGCGCAAAGCCATAATGATTGGCTACACACATGGAAAGCAAGCCTACAAACTCCTAGACACTGAAAAACAGACTGTGTTTTCCAGTCGGCATGTCATATTCAATGAATCCGGAAAGGTACAAAAGGATGACACTGCTCCCTGGAACACAGACACTAGCACAGATCAGTGGGAGGGACTCATTCCAGAGAATGCTCACTATCCAGACCAAAAAACATTGGAGGAGGATGATCCTGACCCTCGGATCCAAGATCCAAATGAATTGCAAATGGAACCACATCTCCAAGGAGATGTTCCAAGAGCAGTGGGGCAATACCTCCGTGGAGACGTTCCGAGAGCAGTGGGAGCACCTGATCAGCTAAGACACCCTCCACAACAGTCTCTACAACCAAGACCTGAACACTGGCCATCTTCAGAACAGAAAGCCAAAGTAGAGTTACAGTCAGTGGGAGGACAGCCCCTCAACATACAGCCAGCTGATGTGGAAAAAGTCCGAATACAGCTAAACAGCCTGTCCATTGGATCAGCTTCTGGAAGGCATACAACACCTCCGAGGAGTGATTCAACACCTTCAGGAGTGAGTGGGGCAACAAATACACAAATGTGTTTACTCCCTGGAGTACCTGCACAAGTTCCTAATAGAGCAGTCATGCCTGCTGAAGTCCTAGGAGTACACAGAAGCAGTTGCCAGACCCATCCTGCAGACAAAAACCGAGATTATCAAAGGACTCTAGATGAGGAACAGTCTCAAAAAGAGCAGCATGACAACTCCATGGAGAAACCTAACACTCCTGAGGTTCATGAAGAAACATCTGATACAGAGGAGACATTCTTTGCTGGAATAGCAAGTACCGGTCCATCTAACACAGACCTTCCAAGGACACTAAAGGAAGCCTTATCACGTCCGGATGGAGAATTATGGAAGTCTGCCTTGGAGGAGGAACTCCTAAGTCTCAATACTAATGCAGTATATGACACTGTTCTACTTCCAAAGGGAGTAAAACCCATCACATCAAAACCTGTGTTCCAGATCAAGTTTGATCAAAACGGAAACATTGAGAGATACAAACTCCGGATTGTTGCACGAGGTTTTACTCAAAGGGAGGGGATTGATTACCAGGAGGCTTTTGCTCCGGTTGCAAACTTAGAGTCAATCCGGATTATTCTAGCCCTGGCAGCAAAGTACAACTGTACATGCTTTCTCCAGGGGGTGTTCCTATCCAACCTGGATACTGCTGGAGATTGAAGAAATCCATCTACGGGTTAAAACAAGCTGGTCGTACATGGAACAAAACTTTTGATCACAAGCTCCAGGAGCTCGGTTTCACAAGACTAAATGCAGAAGCATGTCTCTATGTATTCCAGGACAACAAACAAATATGCTTTGTTGTTGTCTATGTAGATGACCTCCTCCTAGGAGCTTCATCCCAAAAATTCATGGATATCACAAAAGCCAAACTCGAATCCATATTCAAAATGCGGGACCTTGGAGAAGCAAAATACATCCTCGGAATAGAAATCCAACATGATCATTCAAACAAAACAATATCCCTATTGCAACGCCAATACATTGACACAGTCCTGGAGCGTACTGGAATGAAGAACTGCAAACCAGTATGGACACCAATGGCCCATGGATCAAAACTCCTTGCAAATGCTCCAGGGGAAGATATTGTGCAACATGAGATGCATATTGAAGGGCGTCAAGTGTCATACCTCTCAATTGTAGGCTCCCTCATGTATGCCATGCTCGGAACCCGCCCAGACATTGCCTACGTTGTTGGAATACTAAGCAGGCATAGCTCAGCTCCAAGGAGCCATCACTTGGAAGCTGCAAAATGTGTCCTCCAATATCTGAAAGCAACCAGGGACATGGATTTCTATGGATATTCAGATGCAGATTGGTCTGGAGACCCAGACATGTCTTGATCAACATCAGGGTTTGTCTTTATCACCATCCGAGGAGCAATCTCCTGGACAAGCAAAAGACAAAGCATGGTCGCTTTATCCTCCACGGAGTCAGAGTACATTGGATTGAGCAATGCTGGACAACACCTTGCATGGCTTTGGACATTTTTTGAAGAAATTGGACATGCTCAAAATGGATCTACAACATTGCACTGTGAAAATCAAGCAGCTATCATTCTTACACGAGATCCACAGTTCCGTGCTCGCACAAAACATATTCAACGCAAATATCATTTCATCCAAGATGACTTAGTATCAAAGGGAGAGACAGTAATCAGATACGTTCCTACAGGAGATATGGTTGCAGACATTCTCACTAAACCCCTCACTCATGAAAAACACTGGAAATTCTCTAAAGCTATGGGACTATGGTTGCACTCGAGTGGGAGTGACAAAACCGGATAAACCCGGTCTCTGCCAAAGCAGCCATTGTTCTCCATGGAGCATAGCCACCACTCCATGGAGTAACCATTGTTCTCCTAGGAGCACAATTGTACTTCTAGGAGTCATTATACTGTAGCGAGTAGCACCTCCGACTATAAGTAGTAGGGGGTTTAGTATAGGAATACCTCAGTCGTTTCTATAGCCTCTTGGGCAGCGGCTGAGGTATGTTACATTACATTTATTAGAGATTACCTTAAACTAACACCTATTGTAGTTTCACTTAGGTAAATAATACAGTTGTTTCTATAGCCTCTCAAGCAGCGGCTGAGTTTCACTTAGTTTTATTAATTTCTGGATCCCCATTTTAGTTCACCTCCTCATCACCTCCAGCCTCCTCCTCCTCATCTTCTTTGCCCCCCCCACCATTTCTGATGTCACCACTTCTTATCCGCTTCCATCGCCGATCCGTTGACTACCATGTGCCACTGCTGATATCAGCAAAGCCCTAGCAGCCGGTTCAAATAGGGCAACAGGTCCATCTTTATGACATTGATCTACCATCATATACTATCAAAACCTCGGTCGCTCGACTTGCCTGGTTGGAGCGTGGGTGGGTAGTTTTTGAGCTGGAGAAGGTTCATCCCCTTGCGTCACCCATGTTCATCGCTGTCCCATTCACTTGGGTACACTTATCTTTTGTCCATCGTCTTCGCTACAGCTACACCTACCACACACTGCCTGGGACTCACTTGTTCCAAATTGGGACTACTCCTCTCCCTCCCTCGTTTGACCAGGTGGTCCAACACAACCAGTCCATTGGTAAAGCCATGGAAGTGTCGGATTTGGACTAGGTGGTGGACTG
Organism: Serpula lacrymans var. lacrymans S7.9; assembly: GCF_000218685.1. Lineage (NCBI taxonomy): Eukaryota > Fungi > Basidiomycota > Agaricomycetes > Boletales > Serpulaceae > Serpula > Serpula lacrymans. The sequence goes on along the minus strand of NW_006763290.1, from coordinate 5,729,861 downwards.
GTGGCTCCAGTTTCTTTTTTTTCAGCAGAACATTCATTTACAGTGTGATTATTTTTGATTTTTGAATTATTTTTATGGACACATATTTTTTAGAATGCCTAACTGACAATAAAGGAACTGTGTTGATACTGATAGTGTTTTTCCTTGCCCTTTTTTAACCTGTATCTTCCCATGACATCATGATTTTCCTGCTCTCTTTTTGCTATTGGACTTTACTTTATGGCTGTACAAACCTGTGACATTACTCACAGCATTCATTGTTCTATCCCTTTCTTTTCCTTTTTTGACAATCTTATCCTGTACTACCTACGCAGGATTTGTCAGCGTACATTCCTTCCTTCATGTTCTTTCTCATTCTTTTTGCACAGTTATACTGTGCATAGCCTACTTTTCTTTTACTATATAAACCCCTGTATTCTACCTTGTAAAAACAACAAGAACTCGAATCCAGACTTCTTCTCTAATCTCAAGTTCACTACTCACTACTACTTGTAATCCAGTGTGGTCACAACACTTCCCACTGCTACCACTGTCAACTGCTGTCATTGTCACTCGTCACTTTTTGAAAGTGATTGTCATCCCTGTCGATTAGAGTCCTTCTGAGCACTACAGTCTGTGCGTCAGGAGCCTACTATCACTGGGAACTTTGTCACCTCATCACATTGTCATTCTCAAACCTACCTTGTGCTACAATTAGCAAGGTAGTGCTCGTCTATACTCGCCACAAAGCCCCTATCTTTCTATATTCCAACTATCCCTCCTCCTCAAAACCCACACCCATACATCTCTGGGTTTTACTTTGAAGGATCATTATATGTACCACCCCACGAACAACCAGACCACTCCACTGTTCTAGGAGGCAAAGCCCATAAACAAGTTCCATAGAATCTGGGAGGATTGTGTGTTAGTTTGTTTTTGTGTGTGGTTTTCTAACAACAGTTCTCATCATCGACAATGGAACGGCCGAAAGACTGAACTGCACCCTGACAGAGATAGCACGGAGTATGCTAATCTCTGCAGGATTGCCCAAAAGTCTGTGGAGCGAGGCTATCAGTCACACTAACTGCATTCGCAATCGAACACTCACCAAGGCATTAAATGGAAAGACACCTTATGAGATGGCATGCGGATCAAAACCCGTTCTATCCAACCTACATCAATTTGGTCAATACGTACACGTCAAAGATGAGACAGCTGGGAAATTAGATGTACAAAGTAAGGAGGGCCGGTTTATAGGATTTGACACTCAAAGTAAGGGTATAAGGGTATATTGGCCTGATAAGAGAAAAGTCAGTGTCGAGCGCAATTATAGCCTCGACACCAGACCTATATCACCTGCTAATGCACGCGAGTCATCTCGAAAAGAAATGAGTATTGATAACTCACCAAACACGATTGACCTGCATTGCATTCCTTCACAAACCCCTCCTGACATAGAACCTAGCAAACCCAGACCAAGATGTGCTGCTGCCGAGAAACCTACAGGTTACTACAAGTCTCTACACAAAGGCAAAACCACTCTAAATGTGTCAATAGCCTTTGAAAATGAGCAAGACAACTCACCTTGTCCATACGCCCTTGCTGCGACCATTGCGGACAAAAACAGTCCACCCTACATGTTGCTCTGAAAGGACCAGACGCCGAACACTGGCATCAAGCAGTCAGCAATGAACTAGACCAACTTGAAAAGCTACACACCTGGGACCTAGTACCTCGTCCACCAGGTGTCAATGTGATCAACAGTCACTTCGTGACCAAGATTAAGCGAGCTGCTGACGGGTCAGTAGAACGCTACAAAGTCAGACTAGTAGCTAATGGCAACTCGCAAAGATACGGTATGGATTACCTGGAAACTTACTCCGCAGTGGCCAAAATCACATCCCATTGTACCATACTCGCACATGCCAATGCAAATGACTTGGAAATCCACCAAGTCGACATCAAATCCGCATATCTCAATGCAGATCTAGATGAAGATGTATACATGCATCTACATCTACCCCCAGGATATCCTAGACCTGTCCAGAAGGGCATGATCTGCAAGCTACAAAAAGGCATATACGGGTTAAAACAAGCGGGATTGAAATGGTACAAAAAACTCACCAAAACATTCGTAAATCTCGGATTCACGTGATCATCCTACGACCACGCTGTTTTCTACAAGAGGTCAGAAGCTGTAAAGATGGTTGTCGGCGTATCAGTAGACAATATGACAGTCACAGGCGACTCCAAGACTGCAATAGAAATGTTTAAGAAAGGACTGAAACAAAAGTATGAAATATCTGACCTTGGTGAAATACACTGGCTCCTAGGCATTGAAATAGAACGAGACAGGGAGACCAGAACCATATTGCTCTCGCAAAGAGCATACATCAACACCATTGTCTTGACTTTTTGAATGGACAACACTAAACCATCCACCACACCGATGGATCATAGCATTAATAAAACTAAGTGAAACTCAGCCGCTGCCCAAGAGGCTATAGAAACGACTTTATTATTTACCTAAGTGAAACTACAATAGATGTTAGTTTAAGGTGATCTCTAATAAATGTAATGTAACATACCTCAGCTGCTGCCCGAGAGGCTATAGAAACGACTGAGGTATTCCTATACTAAACCCCCTACTACTTATAGTCGGAGGTGCTACTCGCTACAGTATAATGACTCCTAGGAGTACAATTGTGCTCCTAGGAGAACAATGGTTACTCCATGGGGTGGTGGCTATGCTCCATGGAGAACAATGGCTGCTTTGGCAGAGACCGGGTTTATCCGGTTTTGTCAAGCATCTCACTACACAAAGATCAGTGCCCAGAGGAATCAAACGAAAAGGAAGAGATGGCCAATGTACCTTATCGCGAAGCTATAGGAAAGCTAATGTACCTTGCCACCTCCACCCGCCTAGACATCGCATTCGCTGTATCCATTGTATCGCAATTCTGTCAGAATCCTGCCCAAATACACTGGGAAGCTGTCAAGAAAATTATTCGCTATGTCAAAGGCACGAAGGAGACAAAACTCACCTTTACAGCCACAAACAACGGCCTAATCAGATACACTGACAGCGACTGGGCATCTCAAACCCATCGACACTCAATTTGCGGCTACGCCTTCCAGTATGAAGGGGCAACGATCTCCTGGAGTGCGAAGAAACAATCAGTAATCGCCCTATCAACAACTGAGGCCGAATATATAGCACTCACCCATGCTGCAAAAGAAGCTACCTGGTTGCGCGGATTACTCACCGATATTACTGGATCACCCCCGCCAGGCCCCACCACACTCTACTCTGACAACCAGAGTGCCATTGTCCTAACCAAAAACAACACATTCCACCCACACACCAAACATATTGATATACGCTATCACTACATCCATGACGTCGTGGAACGCCGTGACATCAATGTCACCTATTGTCCCACGGACCAAATGCCCGCGGATATGCTAACCAAACCGCTTCAAAAAGTAAAACTGAGCCGGATCATGGAGAGTTTATCACTACGCTCGGCTCAAGGAAGGGTGTAGGCATATTTCTATATATTCAATATATCATTTTCATGATTCAACAGTTTATTTGAGCCTACGCTAATATTTCAAGTACTAAATAATTCATTTACAGTCCGACTTTTCACCCTATAGTTATGGGAAAATGTTTCCCCATTGGGATCCAAAAACTCGGACTTTTCCTTCTCATTTTTATGCTCGTTTCTAGAATAGTTACACCTCAGTTTGTATTGCACAAAACTGAGGTTAGTAGATACAGTCTTTTTTTTTCACATCTTCATTTACTTATTATGCTTCAGTATTGATTTCTTAGAAAAGATACCTCTAGCCCTTGAGCCAGAGGTGTAACAGGAAAAGTGTTTGAGAACCCAGACATGGAACAAGAAGATAAGAAATTAATAAATGGTTAAAAGGTGCCGTACTTTGTACATGTCACTAGACATTGTTCTGGATAATCTGCGATGTAGCAAGCCAAAACAGGATGAACTCCCCTGACAGCCCCATCACCCCCAGTGGTGTCCATCCCTTCAATGCCAGCCTTCTTCAAAGGTTCTAGTATGACCCTTATAGACTTATGGAATAGACACTGAATTCTTGATGACTTTGCCTTTGCTATGAGCTGAGATCCCCTAACTTTATTGACGGAAAGATATCCTATAAGAATGCAAGCATGTTGGCTTGGCCTGCATCTTATGGCTCTGGGTATGTTTCCCAACGTGAGATAGACAAAATTAGCTGATTTGGAGTCAGAGAATTGTGTGAACTGGGTTTTGTTTGTTACAATGATAACAGGCGCTAAGGCTGTCCCAGATGGTAGACAAGCCTATTCCAAAGATTACATAAGTCAATGTAGAAAATTCACACAGGCCATGCTCACCTGGATAGCATGCCACCATTTCCCTGTCCACATCTCATGGTATATCTTTGAATCTCTACTTGCATCTGTAAAAACCTTTTGGGGATGATAGACTATATTTTCAGCATGGGCTGGATTTCCCAGGAGAGTTCTGATAGCTGACAGTGTTACAATAACACAATTTTTGGACCTTTCCTTTCATTTTCAATCTCCGCCTTAACCTTGCACTTTAGCTTTCACACAGGGTGCCACGCGGCACTTCCCCTTTTGTTCAAACTCCTCTTTCTCGCGCCGCGTTGCCTTTCTTCTTATTTTTAGATACAACTCTCTCACGCAGTGGAGCTGGTCATGTGGTCTAGGCCCCATGACATCATCAGCCACTGTCTTTATCAACTGTACAGTACATAAGTACAAACACTCTGTATTAGTATATATACCCCAATAGATCCAGGAGACTCCTCAGCAAGTCTTCCTGTTGTTAACCAACAAACTCTCTGCAGCCTAAGGGGTAACCACTCCCCATTCACTACCTTTATAGTGTGTCCCTGTGTGCGCCAGAGTAACTAACTCTTGGTTGTTACAGACAGTACATCATGGTACTGGATTAGGCGTGTGTGTCGTCAGGAGTATTCAGGAAAGAGATCATGGTTGATCTCCAATCAGCCCTGGCCAATATGCTGTGGTCAACAATTTTGTGTAATGCACATATATTATGATATGACAAGCCAAGCTTCTCCTTGACCTGGGAAAAAGTATGAGCAAAGTACAGAGAAATTGTGAAATCACTGACACCTGGAATACTTAGCAGTTGATCAAATGACTGATGCCCTATACCATCTTGAATTGCCCAGCAGGCTACCCTCCAATCCATCTCTGAGGCAAAGAGAAAGAACTTGGGATCTGGATCTTCACCCATTTCTACGTCTTCACCTCTATCTTCACCTCTGATGTAAAGTTTTATCCATACTTATGACCTTGCCAGCAGTGGGATGTTCCACCTCTATATGTTCATCCTCATCATCATCATCTAAGACAATTGAGTTTGGATGAAGGGATGGGCCTGCTATGTTCTGCTTGTCTTCTATAATATCAGGAGGCTGGATGGGAACAAAGGAAAATAGGTCTTTTTGCAGCTCCTGTAGTACGTCTCCAGTTGTCTCCTCCTCCCCATCATCATCTATCAACATGTCCAATCCACTGGCTTCTTCAAGATCTTCTTCTGACTGTGGGATAGTGAGTGCTCATAGCTTCCCTTTGTGGTACCATAGACATTTGTTTGCAGAGCCAAATTGGGCATTGACAGCATGAGCTGGCTTGAAGTATAGAAGTACAGAGTAAAAAAAAAGACAGTAGTACAGGGACAAAAGCGATAAAACATTTTACAATCACCAGTTTACGAAGTGCGACATTGGTGTTTGTGATTACAAGAGTCAGGGAGACTAGACATGTAAGCAGTCAAAACGCTCTCTCTCCTCTTAAGAGCATTAAGTGCCAGAGTGCGTGCACGAGTTGACCCCATAACATCAGATAAAGTTGATTTAGAATGCTTGGCTGATGCAGAATACCTAGGTATGCTCCCCCTACTACTGGGCCTTGCAAATGGCTGTCTCAATCTTCTCCACTTCTTCTTGCTACCTTGTATAGCACATAATGCGTCAAGGAGGATTTGCAAAACTGAGGTATGGGTGGTAGGAGTCAACACAAAGAAGGGGGCAGGGCCAAGTTTGACAAATTTTTCAGGAACAAACATTGCTGAATCAAAAATTGTGCTGCGTAGTCGCTCAAGGTAGGGGATCATTAACACAAAATAGTGTGAAATATATGAAAACTATGGAGGTTATTGGCCTTGCCAAACATTGTGAATTTATGACGGGCCACATCAACATGAGTAAACTTGTTGTCAAATTCAGGGTTGAGCCATTTCCTGATGACCTCTTGCCCCATGAATATTGCGTCTGTAAATTGGTAGGGCTGCTCCAGTAACACACACATAGCTAGAATAATATAATAGAATGACTTGAGATCATGGTGACACTATTTAACCACGCTCCAACCAGGTGAGACAAGCAACCGATGAGTTAGTAGTATACAATGGAAGATCAATGTCATGAAGATGGACCTGTTGCCCAATTTGGACCAGCCGCCAAGGCCCTGATGATATCAGCAGTGGCACATGGTGGTTGATGGAACTGGAAACGGAAGTGGATGGAAAGTGGTGACATCAGGTATGGTGGGGGAGCAAAGAAGACAAGTAGGAGGAGGGTGGTGGAGGTGATGAGGAGGTGAACTAGAATGGGGATCCAGAAGCGACCGTCGGGTGAGAATAAAAAAGAAAGCAAGGGTCCCATGGTGGGGCTGAGTAAAGAAAAAAATAAGGGAGAACAACAAAAATAAGGGAGAACAACAAAAGCAAGGGCGCAATGTGTAGCCAGTGGCGACGTGAAAATTTGCCAAAATGCCAAAACGCAGAAAGTACCGAATGGAAAAGACTGTGGGGATCGACTTATAATAGCTAGACTTGCAGTGTGATCTTACAGTGATTTTTTTGTAAAAATATACCAATTATATCTAAGGAAAATATGAAGCAAAAGTTTAAAATATAATCCCTAATATCATTTGCCTGTCCTCACAGCTTTGAGTCCAGAGTTTTTAGTAAAGTCATTGTACTACTATCTCATATATTATATAGAAAAATATTTACAAAATGATCATGCTCAAGGCAGGCAACATAAAGAGAATGTTTTGTAGATAATATTTATAAAATTATCCAAGGATCCACTCTAAATTGCATTATCATTGATCCTAAGCATTTATTATGAAATATTTCAAACTCATATCTTCCTCATATTCAACCCTTATCCACAGCATTCTTTTGAAATTATTTCTAATTATCTTCCAGACTGTTTTCATCCTTGAACTGCAGCTTTGATTCACAATCAAAGCTGCAGTCCAATGATGAACATGTCACATGTGATATAATTCCTTGTGTGACTATTTTCCTGAAATCTGATTGAATCCTGCCAGCTGAGTTGTTCCAAATCTTATCTAAATGTTTGTTGCCATTACACCATCATCATGGTGCCCAGTGAAAAGTCACAAATGTAAATATCTAGAAATATCTTGAAATATATAAGAACAAACAAACCTGTTTTCCGTACACCGCCAATTTGTTCCAATACTGCATGAATTGTCACTGGTGCCATTAAGCTGGATTGTTTGCATGCCATTTGATAGCACAGAAATTTCTGTAAAAATTGATTAGAAATAAGTGTTGGGGGGATCAAAAGTTGACATTGGTGTGAAAGCCTTTAAATTTGTTGGCACTATTCATTTGCTAGGTGGTTTCAGTGGTGTACGTGAGGACACCTCACCACAGCTGCTTGTGGTTTGGCAATTGGGAACTATCAAAACTGGGATGAGGGAGTCAATGTGAAGATTTGAGGTGGTGGTAAGGAACAGGGTTGTGAGGTGAGGAATCAATTTTTCTCATTGCATTCCCATCATGTTGTGGTTATCCGACTCATTCCCTATCACCCCTCTTGCCCTTGGACTAGAGATCATAGCCGGTATCTTATTATTCTTATCTTTTTTCTTCTTATTTTCCATTCATACTCATGTTCTATTGTATTTGCAACAAAGGAGAACCATTGTAGACCCTTGAGAAGATATCCAGATGACATAGTGACGATCCAATGCTATATCTGGGAATACTTCAGAGAGATATTAATCAGTAATATAGGCTATGACTCAGTGCCTTCTCATGGGCTTACTGATACAGCCAATTGTACATCTCTTACCAAGACTCTCTCTCTCACAATTAGTAAAATATGATAGATCAAACTACTTCCCTTTTATCTTATTGGTTAACCATTTAGTCAGGCCACTCTTGTACCTTTCTCTTTTTCTGGCCTGACCGCTATTATTCAGTATATAAGGAGTAAGTATTCCATGTACTATTCTTTAGTTCAATATTAGTTTGGATTCGCGCCTATACAGATACTCTTCAACTCTCATACTCTGATTCACTGCCATTCATCAAGGACTTGGCCAGGCATTGATTCTTGTTATATAGCTTTGTATTTATTGCCTGACAAGGGTGATGGTAAAACCATTGGTGGTATATATAATAGTATACTGGTATGATAACATATATAGCTAATAATTACTATATTAATCCACACTTACTGTGACTGATTTTTGCTAAGTCCATTTTGCTGAATTCATCTTACTGATACTCCAAATATCTGTTTGAGTCCGTAAAAATATGCAAGTAAGCAAGAAAGCAACAATAAATATATTATGTGCAACACCAATCTTGATTATGGATCTTATGCAGAATTCCTTACATACCAATGAGTCACTTGATCACTGATTTCTGTGATATGTTATCATTTGTCTATATATTTACATGTTTACTTCTATTTCAAGCTTTTTCCATATTTCTAGATTGCAACTTTTCACTGGGCACCATGATGATGGTGTAATGGCAACAAACATTTAGATAAGATTTGGAACAACTCAGCTGGCAGGATTCAATCAGATTTCAGGAAAATAGTCACACAAGGAATTATATCACATGTGACATGTTCATCATTGGACTGCAGCTTTGATTGTGAATCAAAGCTGCAGTTCAAGGATGAAAACAGTCTGGAAGATAATTAGAAATAATTTCAAAAGAATGCTGTGGATAAGGGTTGAATATGAGGAAGATATGAGTTTGAAATATTTCATAATAAATGCTTAGGATCAATGATAATGCAATTTAGAGTGGATCCTTGGATAATTTTATAAATATTATCTACAAAACATTCTCTTTATGTTGCCTGCCTTGAGCATGATCATTTTGTAAATATTTTTCTATATAATATATGAGATAGTAGTACAATGACTTTACTAAAAACTCTGGACTCAAAGCTGTGAGGACAGGCAAATGATATTAGGGATTATATTTTAAACTTTTGCTTCATATTTTCCTTAGATATAATTGGTATATTTTTACAAAAAAATCACTATAAGATCACACTGCAAGTCTAGCTATTATAAATTAATCCCCACAGTGATACCTTGTAATCTATGGTTCTTCCAAGGATACTCCTTATAGCTACATTATGGTCACATGTCCTTGATAATAAAACTAAGTGAAACTCAGCTGCTGCCCGAGAGGCTATAAAAACGACTGAGGTATTCCTATACTAAACCCTCTACTACTTATAGTCGGAGGTGCTACTCGCTACAGTATAATGACTCCTAGGAGAACAATGGTTACTCCATGGAGTGGTGGCTATGCTCCATGGAGAACAATGGCTGCTTTGGCAGAGACCGGGTTTATCCGGTTTTGTCACTTGATCTATTCTTGCTATGTCCCCCAGGATACTCCTTTTAGACTATAGTCTCCACACCCTTGACCCTGGAGGTCTTTATGCTATTGGCTCTTATTTAAAATCCAGTTTGGAGCTGAGCTTAGATTTACTACCTACTTAGTATATAAACCCCTATATAACAGTAGGATAGGACAAGTTGAATCTACTCTTTATTCCCTGCTATCATCACAAAGGAAGACCTCAGTCCTATCATCTGAGGAGACTATCACATCCATACTCCAATTGCTATCCAGCAATAGTAAACCAAAAACCTTGAATGATTGATGATAGCATAATGTTAGAGTCAAATTACAATCATAATGGAAGACCAGATCGTAACACCTTCTTTTCTCCATGCAGTTAGGCATGTTCTATCGCTGTGTTTACCTTTTCTCAGATGGTGGTTTGGGGAAAGGGTGTTTGGCTGGATATGTAACAGTATATGGTTTTGTATTCTTTTTTGATTATCTTTGTTGTTTTGATTTTTATCATAGGTGCAATGATGGTCATCCTGATTGTGGGTTTTGAGTTCGGGAGTTTTTTGTCTTTCCAGTTTATAATTGGGTTGACTTTTTTTAGCCAAGGGAATCCTATCAATATGTCTTCTCCATCTAGTTCTGTTAGCAGAAATTTGGTGAACCAGTTTTGTCCTCCAGCTTCTACCCTTTGGTAGGTACAGTGCATGATTTTTCCATTTTTGTTTGTGGTTTCGTCCACATTTTTACATGTAATAGGTGTCTGGAGTCGTTGAAGAGGGAAGCAGTGTTAGATAGCAAATGTGGTGTCTATGAAGTCATTGGTAGCTCCCAAGTCTATTACGGCTTTGGTTCCAATGGTTTTCTGTTTCAATATGCAATCAATTTGTAAGCAGTTGACATTGATCATTGCTATTGTTACAGTTGCCACTTTTGACAGTACTAACATTGGGGTTGTCTGTCTCTTTAAAAACCCTCTTCTTCTAATTCTTTCAAGGTCTCTGTCCTTTATTCTTCTCCTAGCTCCCTCCATATTCTCATGGTGTTTTGTACCTTGTCTTCTTCTACCACTGTTTTGGTGTCATCTTCCGTTTCAGTTTGGTGTATCTTCCTTCTGGGGTTTTTCCTTTGTTTCAGCAATTCCTGCTAATATGCCCCTTTTCATTGCAGATGAAGCATCTACCTTCTTTTCTTCTGTTTTTGCCTTCTTCCTTGGTTAATCTTTTTATACTGGTAGAGGATTCTCCTTTTCCTCCTTTGTTTCCTCCTTTATAGTTCTTTTTGTCTCGGCTTCCCCATGCTCCTTCCAAAATGGAGTTGGCACTGGTCCAATTGGCATCAAGGTTTGCTACCATGTTCATCCACTCTTCAACCGTTTTTAATTCTCCAGAAGTTATGGCTTCTCTGAGTAGCGGTGGGCAAATGGCCTTCTGATAAACCATAATCATTGCTTCATTATTGATTCCGCTTTTTCCTGCATCCAGCATGAACCTGGAATTAAATGCAACCACATTTTCTCTATGTTCCATTTTCATCTTTATAAGGGATGCCAAGGTTGTCCCTTTTACATTGGCTGTTTTGAAGCTGGTGGTGAAGTTTTTCATAAAGTCTGCCCATGTGGGGTAGGTATTGTTGGTTTTGGATTCCGTCATTTTGGCTTCACTCCAAGCTGCAGCTGTTCCATCTTTCATGTAGCTTAACACTACATAGACCTTTTTCTTGTCTGAGTTGTAAATTGCATTGTTGATATCAAAATGGAGATCTGTGGAGGAAATCCACCTTTGTGCTCTTTCTGGGTTTTCATCAAAGTCATCTATTTTCCCTATTACTGTGGGTTAGGCAGTGGCCATTTCATTAGCAGTGGATGGATTGGGTGGTCAAGGTGGGGGGTTCTGTGATGATGATTTTTGTGTGGAGTCTTCTTCTTCTTCTTCCAGAAGGTTGGTTAATCTGGTAAGATTTGGTTCTCTTGCTAACTCGCTTAGTGTTGTCCCTAGTAGATCTTCAGATGAGCAGACTTTGTCTGCAGTGGTGGGAGGTTCATATTGGTGGGCAGGGATTCTGTCTGACTAGTCAACTTGGAAGGTGCCTATCCAATTAGTTCTAGTGTCCCGAAACCTTGTTACATCGTAATTAGAGTAGAGTCGGGTGAGGTTTGGTTGAGGAAATGGAGGTGGTGGGTTTTCTGCGACTCTGTGTTTTCTGGTTTGTGCTGAGGTGGGTGGGTTTGGGATCTGGGATGGTTTTGTTTTCCTTCCCGTTCTCTGGATTCTAGTTGTTGGTCTGTGCAACGTCTTGTTGACTTTTTCTTCCCAGACCTAGGTAGGTGGGACTTCTGGTGGAATACAATTATTTTGTTACACACAGAGTGCTTAACAAAATCTTGTGTCTTTTGCTCAAGGAGTTATCTGAGGCTTATCTGAAGATGTTCGAGAATGCAGTTCTGAATAGAGGTTTCTGTGAGAGTTAATCTCCTTGTTCTTCCGGTAGGAAGTCTGGTTCTTAGAGTCTAGCTTTGTAAGTGTGAACTGTGTAGAATTGTATTGAGGAAAATACTACTACGTGTACTTGACTATATATAGGTAAAGACTTTGGTGATGGGAGTTATGTCCTATCTAGGGTCGGCTTGTCCGTTAAAGGACTTAGTACTATACAAGGTAATATGAATGTGAAGACATTGGAAGTGTGTGAAGGAATATGAGTCATTGGTCCGATGATATAACCTATGAGTAAAGGAAAATGACTGGTCCATAAAAAGAGGTAAAAGTGAAGTAGAAATCATAACAAACTGCAATTCTGCTGTGTCAGCTGTTCTGGCTTATTTCTTGCCCCAATGTGCATCCCCATTGTTGCAGTCTGTTTCTCAGTTATGTGCTCTCAGAAAATGAAAGTGTAAGGCTGACAGTGGGACTGACATTCATGCATCCCCTAGCAAAAAGACCTGACAAAAATACTTTTTACATGGTTGAATAAGGATGCCATGCTCAGGTTGCTTTGTTTTCTTGATGCTTTTGTAACCACATCAAATATCTTGGGATTGTGACTTGCTAGAAGTGAAGTAAGTACTGCCAATGCAGAAGCAAAACATACTGTTTTTTCTTGGTAATCAAAACCGGAGCCTCGCGCCACTGCGATTGCTTTTATGGTAATACACAAACTATATCCGATCGTTGTTGTGCATTATGCTGCCGCAAGGCATGCTGAACGTTTTGTGGCTGACAGACAGTGTACTATAGTCACGGCCGGCCATATACGTCTATCCGATATGACATGTGTCTCCTGCTCCCTGGCAGACCGTATACTACATACAGTGACTGGCTGTATACTTCTATCCGTAATCACCTAGGGCTCTTACCCCATAAATAGTGATAATCATGAGTCGTGCTTTGTCCGAGCAAGCTGAAAGTTTTGGGAGCTACCCCAAGGAAAAACAGAATATGTAAAAGACATTCACCCATCAAAGAAAGCAATGACAAGAGGGTTAAATTTGAGCCAAGCCGGTATAAGCGCCAGAGCGTGGGTGATTGGTCTGGGCGTTAGGCATAGATGACCAAATATTGGGCTGTGAGTCGGAGCTGTTGTTGTATGTGACTGAACTGAGTAAATGAGTGGGGTATGTGTTAGGATCATCCGGGTTCTGGATACATGGGTTAAGTTCGATCAATGAAGCTGATTAGACTAATCAAAGACACGTACGTATGGTCGCTCAAAATTGTTCGGCACTATGCGTTGAGATATAGACTGCCTCATAAATGAAGAATCAACTGACGATTCCCCACGTAGGCCGCGACTGTATTGTGCTTTTGCACGACGGCGCATGAGATATACGGCACCTGCAACTATGATTGCTATACCAGCTACACCACCAACAACACCACCTGCGATAACACCTGTCTCTGAGTGTGAGGAACTGGGAGCGTTGGTTGGGCCAGGTGCCGTCGATGAGCCAGATGCCGTCGATGAGCCAGATGCCGCCGATGAGCCAGATGCCGCCGATGAGCCAGATGCCGTCGATGAACCAGGTGCCGTCGATGAGCCAGGTGCCGTCGATGAGCCAGATGCTACTGATGAGCCAAGAATGCTAGTTGTTGCGGACGTCAATGGGTTAGAAGCGGTGGACGTCGCACTAGAGGACGTTGTTGAAGGTTGTACTACAGTCGCCGATTTAGGGGGGGCTGAAATACACATTAATGAACTTTTGGCGCACATAAACGTTAGACCACTAACATGGATCTAACTGCGCTGCAGTAGCGTTCCAAGAGCCGCCCCCCTTTTTAAAGCAAAATCACTATTTGAAGGTTTTCATTAGAGGGAACAAAAGCTTACAACAGCGTTAATATCGAGATATGCCCATCCAGGAACGACAGTTTGCTGGGGTATGCGGTCTGGAAATCTAAAGGACCATCAGTAAACTACTTGTCGCTCTGATTATTCTAGAATTATTCACTCTTGGTAGTAAGCCGTACTACAGTTTCCACTCCAGGTAGACCAGCTAAGGTGTTTATCAGTTTGGAATCATGGAATTCGCGAGTATCACTCACGGCATCCATGTTCGGTCCTGACAGCCTGCGCAAGCACTAAAGAGCGAGTAAACAACAGAATTGCACAGGCAGCTGTCAGGAGGATTGTTGAATGAACCACCATATTCTGTTCCAGGCGATAAAGGATCTATTGTATATACTATATATATGATGCATATCAACTGACTTGAGGTAGAAATCAACCAATGGTCTGACGCAAACCTCCGGCATAGCACACTGTCATCAAATAAGACACGACTTGACAAGGGGTTTGACCCAATCCGTTATTTGCCTGTGGTAACGTGAACAGATTTTTGAGACTTTTACTCGTACACTTGCTTGACAAAGATAGGCTGACATACCCAAAGCAGATCCACGCAAGTCACGTTTGAATTTTGAGCAACAATTCTTGGAAGGCCTAATAACGTCGTTAAAACTACGAGCCAAATCCCCAAAAAGTTCTGATACATGGTGGGTAATCTCCAAAGGGATGCTCTGAGCAGAATCTCGAGGAACCTCGAACGAAAGCCCGCTTTTTAACTCCATCTATAGGCTCAACGTAAAGGTTATTTCGCAGATGGTCAGAAGTTAGCGCTATGAAAATCTAACAAAGATGCATCAATCAAGGGAATTGATGATCTATTTGTATAGGTCAGTATCGTAACCATCGTCATTGCTTTGAAATGTAGCACAGCTTTGGCAGGAGATGAAATGTCTGAGTTCTCTTTTCACAATTGCGTTGAAAGGGATGCCTTTTGAATCGAGAAGGTGTGTTATTTTCCATTCTTCATCTTTGAAGGCGATACAAGTTGATCGGGATTGGGGACATTAAGCACTAAGCCTTTACGTCGATGATAACGGAGCTTCGTTCAAGTTTACGCACTTCATGCTGGAGTTATACCGCCCTATGCACCTGATGGAATATCAGCTTGCACACACCGTCAGCTTAAATAGAATATATTATACCCGATCTCCCGATACTCATCACCAAGATGGCAGTGTCAGAAGTATGATTTGAAGTGTTGGTATGATACTGAACACTGGTCGGGACAATCGTATGTAGGCGCGCCCATCACCGGAGCTGTTTTCAACGAATTCAAAAAGTAACATCTACCGCAAAGGGTACGTATGATAGATGGTTCCATAGGTTGTACCGAGGTTGATGTTGATGCTGCAAATCTGCCAACTCCGTTCACTTGAATCACTGCACCACAGGAGTGCTAAGTCGAAACAAGTGATGAGTTAATGAAATTCTGTTTTCAGACTTTAAGTTCCAGATAAGAAAGCCATACTATGGACCAAGATAATAGTGACTGAAACATCTGATGCTACACAAGGATCAAACTTAAGAAGCGCTGGCATATGAACCATGCGGTGGGAAAACCATATCAGTAACCATGCAGTTGGCTAGAATGCAGGCTGTGGATCGGAACCATCGATTATATAGGACGTCGAAGGATTGCGTGAAACAGGGAATTGTGTTAGGGTCATCCGGATTCTAAAAAGAGCACACACTTTTGCAACCAGACTGATATACTACATATAGATACCCAAATAGAGGGTACCTTGAGAGGCTCGATGGTTGTCCTGCGATATGCCACTGAAACGATGTTGAGTATAGCCAGCCTGACAGGTAGAGAGTCAAGAGATGATTTTTCATGTATATCACTGTGGCTATGACATCTCGAACACCGGCGCACGAACAACATAGCTCCTGTAGCTAAAAGTACTGGGCCAATTACGCCGCCGAACACAGCGCCAACAACAGCGCCAATCTTCGAATGTGAGGAACTGGGAATGCCAGTCAGTGTGGGCATCATGCACGAGGTCGAGGGATTAGGTGTATGACCTGATATGGATGTCGCACTAGAGGTCGAGAAAACTGCACTAGCTATCATGGATGCCATATAATAAGGGGCGAGCCAAAATGGAGACTGATGAGCATATAGCACAAGCTATAAGATGTGAGAGCACCGACACAAATCTTACTGTGTTGCAGTAGCATCGACATCAAAAGAGCCACCCTTGCAAAGTCAGCAGATCAATACAGTTGGCTGTCCGAAGTGCCATCTTCGGAGCCTGAAAGCTGCACTCTCACTACTGACAGATTGTTGGTAAGAAAATCCTGCATTTTGAAGACCCAATGGATTCTGCATCACAAAAGAAGTGTTGTCGCTTTATGTCTGTAAATCACTCTGAAGACATAGCCGAGCTTCCATCGTACGGCGGAAGGATTATCGTGGTGCAATTAGCCCAGACACATGATCACTTCGATTTCAAGTGGCAGATCGAGCTCTGCATCCAAACTCACTCAAGGGTCACCCAGCAGAACTGTTGAAAACGCCCTTGATTGCGCACTTAAGTGTTCCTACGCCTGACCCAAAGTATGTCTCACTAATTGTACATTAATTCCTATCTTTTTCACCCCGTTCTCCTAGTGACCCTTGTTGTATTTTTTACTAGGGGTGAAGTTCATCAACTGTGGGCCCATCGCTGACATCCCCTGGCTCATCGATTCAACGAGAGTAGACTTTTTCCCCATCTCGACACTCCGCTTCTCCCACCTAGTCAACTTTTCTTTTGTGTCCTCCCCGTATTCGGCGCACAGCTGCTTCACGATAGTATACCGACTAAGGCCAGGTAAATCTCGCATATACTTGATCATGTACTCTGCCATTGCTTCGAGACCCTCCTTATTAGCAGTCGACATTGCCATGCGGCGGAGAATTCGAAAGTTCATTTTGGCAAACATATCTCGAATCGTGAAACGAATCGGCTGACCAGAAGAGTTGAAAAGGAAGTAATCTGTGTCTTTATCCTCTTCGATCATGGCAACCTGGCGTTGTAATGATTTAGAACGTTTGTATTGGGGCGTGCCAGCATCGATGGATTCCATGGTAATATGTCCATCAGGCCCCTCTGGAATATCACGACAACTGTCGGGTATATGGGGAAATGCCCAAAACCTGTCCCCAACAGTCCCCTGTAGTCCCTTCGACTTCTTTTCCTTGCCACAATGTTGCTTGTGTTTAGGCCAGTCTGCTTTCTGGCATTTTCTAATAAGGTTTGTCCATTTAACAATTGCTCCACAGGGGTCTAATCTTGGATACTTACTGAGAGCAGTAATGGATGTCGAACTTCAATTTTATCCTGCAGATGCTGCATACCATGAACCGAACATTTCCGAGTTCTTCAGGAGTTTTTGTACAGTTTTCACAACGGATCAGCGGTTTGTCGCGTACACCTTTCATCGCATATGCCATACCCCTGGCAAAAGTACCGTCCGTGTTCTCCGTTGCATTGATGATCGGGTCCATCCCTGCGCTACCCACAACAATATCGTGGAGGATAGATGCGCTCGTATGTAAAACAAAGCGGCCTCGAACCATATTGTGAGTCAATTTGCAAATATATACTACACGCAAGATGTCGCACTCACCTATAAACTCGTTCCTAATAAGCGTCAGACATTCGTATGCGAACTCATCCCTCTCCGGAAGTGGCTGGGGTGCGTTGTCTATGGCGTGATCCCACCACGTACTAGGGATAGAAAAAGGAGCGCTAGGTTTCGAAGACTTTTTGGCCTGCAAGAACTGAGCAAGGAGGTCAAGGAACTCTTGTCCTCTCGCCTTCAGTAGAGCGCTGGCAGTCAACTCAGGGCATAAAGCTCGAGAGTCTTCACCCCATGCGGCGTGATTGCAGGCGCCCTGAAGTCCTTCAAGGATGTGTCGTTTGCGCTCTGATTCTTCCAACAAGAACCAAATGTTTTTAAAATCATCTCTCTCCATAATGTCTCCAGTAACCGTTGCCGCTCCTGTTTGTACCTTCAGAACCATGGCCCTCGTTGTCTCCAACAGTGCACGTTCCCTGGCTCCCACAGTCTTCCACGCACTCGACATCACTCTATAAACATCGCTCGATTCCAGAGACTTCAAAGCCTTTTCCCACTCTTTATTCCATCGCAAGCGATCTTTCTTGATATCAGTGATCTTCAAATGGAGCCTCCAAATCGATTTCACGTTCTTTGTATCGAAATTACCCGGATCAGTTACGTCCTCAGATGAAATAATGTCGTCTGTCAAGTCATCAGTGATGTTCGCCTTTGCATAGTTAATGTCAGTCATCGTGGAGACAAGAGTTGGTTATGGTGCTGGCCGAAACGCGCTACCTACAATAATATCAGTCAAGCCGTGTCGAAACTTTTGGGCTTCTCCCTTATCGATGATCCAGCAAAGCTGCTTTCCATAGATACTTACAAGGTTGGAACGAAGGATTTTTACTATCTTGCGTCTCAGGAGAAGATTGCTTATGCACGAGAATCTAAATCTTCAGCAGGTCGCGGCAACTCCCGAATCGTACGTGCCCACCTGTAGCAGCTATTCTCCTTCGCTTATAATTGGCAGCAAACACGAGTTTACAGTATGTTTCGAAGGTGACTGTCTCTACACTGTTCTACAGCCTGCGATGGGGGTATGCATCTCCAATTGACTCTGCCACGTTTCACGGTTCTTTGGGGCTGTTCTTGACATATCCGTCTTTAATCTCTCGAGTCCCTGATACGAGACAAGGGTGGCATATCAGGCGAACCTCTCCATCGATTATGAACGGCACGTTTACACAGATATGCCACTTCTTTCTATGTAGAATGATGACTTCCTCGCGTACTCCCGCTGTCAAACTGTATTATTATCTTTATATGTCCAAATTTTCTATGTGTAGCCAATCAACAAGTACCCGTAACGATACCCTTATGCTCAGTCCTATCGTAACACTGGCTTTGAGGGAGCTACTCGTGATCACTCCGTTATACCATCCCTCGAGTTTCTCATCATCTCATTCAAATCACGGCCCTGACTCCCTTTCCCTGACTATGCTGAGATCCATTTCCCTGTTTCAAAGGGGTACATATACAACGAGATCCATTATTATGGTACATTTACAGCGACAGATAAAGTGTTATACAGAATATCCAAGGTGGTCTGATGTCAAAAAATGCAATTATAGTAAGTGCTCGTGTTCATGGAATGGGTCTGATGCCCAAAATACACCTCTCTTGTCGACTCACACGCCTGGTGCGATCTCCTTTCCACTCTCCACACATATCACTATCAAATCAGTCACCCAGACTACGATTTGAATAGTATCGGAGCCATCGACACCATATTCCTGCTCATATCTTCCAAAAAAGTTAGTCCTGTGCCATTCTCGATGCTCTTCCTTTCAAACTCCATTAGCTTGGCTTCCGTGTCGTCCCCGTATTCCGCTGACAGTTGCTTCAATATAATCTCCCGGCTAAGGCCAGGCATTCGGCCCATGGCTTTGATCATATACTCTGCCATGGCCTCGACGCCTTGCTTATTTGCACTTGACACGGAGCCCTGTCGCAAGAGCCGGAACACCATTTTTGTCCACGTGTCATGGATAGCAAAGCGAATTGGCTGGTGAGATGAACTAAACAAGAAGTAGTCTGCATCTTGATCTCTTTCAATCATCGCCAGCTGAAGCTGAAGCGCCGGAGAACGATGATAATGAGGTTGCCCGGCGCCGCTGAAAGGAAGAGACGCATTGCCGTTGGGTGATATTGGGATATCGTGGGCGAGTCTATGGGTCTGATGAAAAGACCATGAAGAGCCTCCCGCGGACTCCGGCAAGAACTTTGAGACTCTCTTCTTGCCACAGTTGTTCTTATGCCTAGACCAGTCCTCTCGCTGGCATTTCCTAATCAGCGAGCATCAAGAAGGCTGGATTGTGGTGTCTAAACAAATGATAGACTTACCTAGAACAATAATGAAGACTGAAATCCAGTTTCGTCTTGCATCTACCACATACTAGAAATTGTATATTGTCTCCCAAGTCCTTTGGTGTACGATCGCAGTTCTCACAGCGAACCAAGCGTTTTACCTTTATTGCTTCCGTCGTATCTCGGCCAAACGTCCCGCTCATATTCTCCGTGACATTGACAACTGAACTCATTCCCCTGCCTCGAACGATATCGCTTCTGATGGACTCCAAAGTATGTACGAAGAAATATGCTGCATAATTGATAAGTTCATTATTATTCGTGCAGCAGAACAAGTCAAGGTAAAGGAGAATTTACCAATAAACTCATTCCTGTTTAATGTGAGGCATTCATATGCGAACACCTCCTTCTCTGTTAAGGGTCTGGGCAAGCCATCCAACGCTTGGTTCCACCACGAACTGGGAAGTAACAAAATATCATCTGTCGAAAGTCTCTTCATGTTGGTATAATAGTCCAGAAAGTTCGAGAAAGCCCTTCCGTTGTCTCTCAAAAGACCGGAAACGGTAATTTCAGGGCATAGAGCACGAGCGTCTTGTCCCCAAGCGGCCAACTTGCATGCACCATGAAGGCCCTCGAATATATGCCTCCTCCGCTCAGCCTCGCCTAGCAAAAACCAAATTGTGCCCAAGTGCACCCCACCGAGCATTCCTCGCGAGATTTCTATTATCGTTTGCTGTAGCTTGAACACGTCACTGCGCAACCACTGCATGATAGAACGTTCCTCCTCCCCTATCTCGCGCCACATCATAGACATGACACGAAACACTTCTCGTGAACTACCTAACGATTGGAGAGTCTTTTCCCAACCATTGTTCCATTGAATACGATCTCTTGTCATATCCGTGATGTTGAATTTCATGGCCCAGCATGAAGGGATGTCATCTTGAGGCCCCCCTGGGTCGATGCTTGTAAGTAGGGTATCGACGGTGCCGCCAACGGTACCGCCTGGAATATTAGGTGTTAGTACTCCAGTATCGTTCGATATTGTGGACATGGTTGAAGGGTTGTAAGAAGAAAACGTGTGCGAGCTCAAGATAATATTTGGAATGCCTGCAGGGGCATGCCGTTAGTTGTGCCAACGTTTGGAAGAATCCTGGGTGTTCGAACTTCCCCGTTATCGATGCGGTCGCATGGCCTAAATTTTAAATTATAGTTACAGCCCAATTTATTGTTCCACGAACACAAGAGGCGCTCGTCCTTCCTCGTGAGCCCCTTTGTCTGAAAGTAATTCAAAAGGACAATCCGAATATAGTCAAAGGTCCACTGATATGGAGGAAAACGTGTTCCTTTCTCGCTTGGAAGATATTGAGGGGTATAAGCAGCTGCACTTCGCAAGTAAATCAGAAAAGTTATACACACAAACTCTTCGAAACTCCTTGACGACGTTTCCAGCGATGGTGACTAGACGTTTCTTTAATCGGGCCCGCACATGATGGCTCAACATCGACTTCTCAAGGCTTTTGAAACACGAGCTTTTTAGCGGCATAGCGCCCTTCACCGGTTACCAAACACACATCGTCTAGAAAATAATCCCCGAAATTCACCGACATGAATGTTGCCTAGAATTATCGGTAATCTTTCGAAGAGTGCTACGAGGGACAATGGCTTCCTTGCGCTTCACAAGCTTCACAGTTCGAACGTAACCTGGAAAGACATTGTGGGGACAAAATGACAGAAGGCACGTGGCAACGAGTACGGTCCGCACAACTCCGCGAATGTACCTTTCCACGATCACGGTCTTGGTTTTCCTCGCATGCACTGCAACGCGTTCTGCACCAAGCTAACGCATCCCGCCACGGCGCCACCAGCCCACCAAGACCATGCGTCGCGCTCAAAGCGCCCGACACCACGCAAGGCGTTCTCTGGCATTGGGGACAGACGACTTGGGAGTGCTCAGAGAGGCCGACGAGTCTCCTGAAGACGGTTTGCGACGCCAATTACTCGAGAAAAGTAGAGAGAATGATAAAGTACGCGAGTCTATCTACTTGTGGACCATCTCGCACTTAACATCATTGTTCAACATCTGGGTTCTGATATTTGCAGCTTCAGGCAACTATCTTGAGTCTACAAGCACAATTGTCTGAACGCCCCCCAATAGAGCACATCCAAGAGCTGGAGAAGGAGTATAAGGACCTTGAGCTGCTTCTACAAGGAACTCAGCGAGAGAATGAACGATGCATGTCAGAACTTGAGAGGTGCGACTTCCTTTTCTCGAACTTTTCACCTGACCAATTATTTATATTCCAGAGGGAGGAATCGCGAGAAGATGCTAGAGCAAGCATTAGCAAAGGTAGCAGGTGAAAATTGGCAGGTAAGGGTAAGGATACTCCGATCAGGAGCATGTTGATCTCAATTCATTTTATTTGTTGGCCCCGATTTAGTCGTCGCTAGATATAGCACCCACATCGTCTGCCATCGCTGCGCGGGCTGTCAGGAGATCCACCCTTCTCCCTCGGTCAACAGCTCCACCGAATGGTTCGAGTAACGGCTCTGATACTTCTGCTCAGCCATCTTCACAAGCTTCACACGAGTCCACTATGGCATACATGGATCAGATACGCATGCTTATACTAGGCATGGAGAAACAGATTCAAACTCGCGAGGAGACACTGACTAAAACGATTGAGCGGGCAGAAGGAGAGAAAACCAAGTACGAGAATATACGAAAGGAGGTTCTGGCAGAAGGCCTTTGATGAACAAAGGTTCCCTCACGAGGTTTGCTTATTTCATTTGTATCTTTTCCCTTCCTGTCTGTTTTTGCATTTGTATTCTAGGACTATACCCTCATGTACATTTCCTATCATGTTCTCTCACAATCCAACAAGGCACATCAAACACTTCTAGAACAGCTTATTGTTCAATACAGCTCTTTGAAACATTTCATCGCGCTCGCGGATCCATCCAAGCAACGCCTTAACTAAGCTAAAGGAAGCATTGTATCTGATCATACAATAATGCACATGTCAAACATGTGGTCAAAACAAATACGGAGTGGCGTGTATGATATCAACACGAGGACAGATTGAGCGGAGAGTGATGATTATGGCGCAATTCTGGAGCGCGAGGGCCAAGACTTGTGCGCTTCAAGCAAGGTGCTGTTCAGGCAAGAGGCACATCGTGCACCCATTTAAGCACCATGTCTTGTCATAAATTACTCAGTACATAAATCCAGCCTTCAAGCTACTTAGTAAACAATGCTTAAGTGGTCATAAGGAATCATGTGCCAACACTAATTTGAATCTACCATAAAAGACATCAGCATACCCAGCTTCATAGATAATCGCAAGAGTGACATTTTCTGCTCTGGGAGCCATCTCTACCGGCGCTACGCACCTCGCCGACAATAGCACCATTAGATGTTGACCAGAGGGTCGATGGAACGGCTAAGAACTCCTTTCGATATATGTTGTCAAGGTTCGAAACGAATTTTTCCTTGCCCTAGTAACGACTCAGAAGCTGTCTTCGATATGTCGAGCTGTCAGCTCACCATGTAATGACATATCAAATCTATAGCCAATAAGCAAAGCGTTAGAAAGAAACTTTAAACCAAACCGTTATTGCACATACCAGTATTCTCAGCATATATGAGCAGTCTAATTACCATCACTAATTAGTTCTGAGAGTAAAGCAGCACGTAAGAAGCGAAACTTGAGATTAATTGGGACACTGCAGGACTCGTATTTTCGCGAATCGCGACGGGTTGACTCCAAGCGCTAACTTCGCCGCTGACTCATTCATCCACTTCTCTGCCCAAATCATTTCTTTGTAGCAGAGGCTACCATTTTCTTCGAGCTTACATTGCTTTCGGGCGTCATACATATTTTGATCATGGCCTGTTCACAAATTAAGAGATATAGATATACAAAAGTGAGGAGGCATCCGAACGTACTGAAGACTGGTCCAAAAACGCTATTCCAGCAATACACGGAGGCGGGGATACAAGTCAGTCTGGATTCAAATCTGTAGCATCCCTCAATGAGCCTTTCGCACACCGCTGCGCTGATGCGCAACCTAGTGCACTCCGACCCAAACGGGTCGTCATAAATAGCATACGGCCCTTCGCAGGCGTACTCAACCACTGATGGCATCTGAGTGCGGGGATCTACCAGCCCGTTTCCAACCATAACTGATGCTAGATTTATCCTTTTGAGGTTAGGGTCAAACAATGCACTGAGTTCCCTGTTTTTTGTGTATCTCGCTAGCAATGTGTGGCAAGAATCTCCCGCCATAACTCTCTGCAGCCAAGTGAAAAGGTG
The DNA here is from genome assembly GCF_000218685.1 of Serpula lacrymans var. lacrymans S7.9. Classification (NCBI taxonomy): domain Eukaryota; kingdom Fungi; phylum Basidiomycota; class Agaricomycetes; order Boletales; family Serpulaceae; genus Serpula; species Serpula lacrymans. The sequence goes on along the minus strand of NW_006763290.1, from coordinate 5,705,590 downwards.
CGTCCGCATATTTTGGGAACCGCCGCACGAAGAGCTCGAGAAATGCGTATACGTCCTTTGCAGCTTCAGGCGAGGTAGTCACCTGCGAGCCATCGGTGGAGTAGGAGAAGCCAACATCGATTGGTTGGTCTAGGAAGATAATATTAGCCTGTTGGTACCAACTGTGTGGGTTGTAGGTCGTGTTGTTCCCCTCATCAACTACGCTGCATGGGCCCAGTTCGAACAAAAGACCAGTAGAAAAGCTACATCCCGGGCCGCCGTTCAACCATAGGAGTAAGGGATCTTCCGAGGGCGATGAACGGGATTCGAAGAACCTGTTGAACATTGTTCAGTGCTCGAAAAGAAGAAAAGATGTAGCGCAACGTGTAGTACAGGCTGAAATAATTACAGTACCAGAAAAACAGATGTTTTCCCTCACTAATGTCCAGATATCTAGAATACTGCTGAACTGTAGGATTGCAGAGCTGGGGCTCCGTGATTCTCAGCTGATAATTTTAAAACGAGGGGTGCGATGCAAGCTCACCTTTACAAAATACGGTTTTAGTGCGAGTACTAAGGAAACCGTTCTATCGTTACTTATAGACAGCGTTCTCTGCCACAAGAGTTTTTCCGCCATCGTCAAGGTGTTTGCCATAAAATAATGAACTATATATGCAGGCGTGTATTTTCAGTAGAGGTCAGGATGAATTCGATCGTAGTCCAAGATACATACCTGCTAGATGTTTTCTGAGATTTGGCCCCTCTAGAACGATTTGATCACTTGTTGGGAACCCCAAAACGAGTGGGAAGATCAAGGAGTTGAACAGCGCTGTCCCGGGCCTCATTATCGAGCAACTGTCGACCGAACCTTCGGAGGGCTTCAGATGCTGCGAATATATAGACCCTCTTCAGACAACTTGAATGGAGTAGTATCGAGAGAATAGTTCATGTGAATATGATGTTGGTTCAGTGACATTTGCAGTAAGACTACCGTGGTCGTGGCCAATCCTGTTCGGCGGCAATAAACGCGTTACCTCAGCGGGCCGTAATTAGGGGTGTACCAAGTCGTCAACTACATGTTGACATGATATTACTGCCCAAGACACAGATGCTACAAAAGAGAGTGGGCGATAGTGATATGACTACAAATGCAATGATCACAACATATCGGAGTGACGAAAACTGTGCTGAAGTGGAAACGAATACGAAATTTTGAGAAATGAGCCAGCACTTCAGCCACCTGCACAAGGAGCACGCAGGAAATTTGAAGATGATGCGCGAAGTAAATGGAGGAGAAGCGAGAGCTTTACGATGGATGGAAATAAGCATGATTGGAAATGCGTACAAGTTCGATGCGAAGATTGTTCGATAAACATTGCAGAGTGAATAGTTGGACAAAACCGAGTGGGTGTTTCTGTGCGTGATGCGATGTGAATTGATGATAGGCGGCAGTGAAAGATCGGAGAATGGTCATATTTCGTCTTTGAAGAACTTCCGAGATTCAATGGGCGATAGGACAAAGCATGGTATTGGATGCCATGCTATATGGGTGAAATTTCCAATTGAAGAGAAAACATGAAGGAGCCGTTGGGATGACTTCAAGATACCGTGGAAAAGATCGAAAGATGGATGCAAAAAATGTGGGGCTGTAAAGTGAATGCGCTTCATTGTCGGACTCTTCAGTAGCCGTAGTAGGCACGCTAAAGACTGGTCAGTCTTCTACGCTCAAGAATGAAATTCTACTCATCGAACCATTCTGTCACTGAGGGGAATTGTCAATATATAGCATGGTAATAAGGAAGATCTTGCTTACAACAACCATATGACTTTGGAACCTGTCTTGCAACCCCGTAAAGTAACAATATGACCACGAATACATTCATAAAGAAGGGTTCGTTGATCTTTATCTGCCTGTTTGTTGTGTAAGTGTGAAGATGCAATTCGAATAAACCATGTAATTATTTCATACATTAGGCAGAGTACTCGCGATAAGCTGGCTTCCGGTGACTGATAAAGCCAAGTCGACGATCATCGCCCGACGGCCCCTAGTTCGAATGATTGAGTGAATATGAACTTCGGAGTGCACGTCATGCTCACCCTTTAGCAGACTCACACATCCTTTTAACAATCTTGTCCAACGCTTCCTTACCACCTTCTTTGAGAGCTTTGGTGACAGACTTGTATCCCTGTTCGTTTGTGGCATATTCTAATAAACCAGATAGGAGGTGATCTAAGGTTATTTGACGATGTTTGGGAGACCCATGTTCCAATACTGTACAGAATACGAGTTAGTCAAGGTCGTGAAAGAAAGCGTAACTACGTACTATGCTGGATGCAATACGAGCCCCATTGATTTTTCGTTATTTCGCCAAAGACAGCTGGGCCCTGGTCAAGTAGTTCGTCTATAATCCCACCTTTCGCAGATTCTTCCAGGTTTTCAAAGGCGTGCTAAAGAGGGTTCAGGAGACTACACAAATGGACAAACTTTGTGTCTCACCTGCACAACGAGCGAACCCGTTTCGTGACAAGCCAAAGATGCCCACTTCCCTTTCAAAGACTTGTTCACACTGTAGAAGACAGGGCAGGTTGGTTTAAATAGTCAAAAACGTCTAATTTTGTCGACTTACTAGGCGAAGATGGGAGGCGCGGGGGCCGTCCAGCTTAATTCCATGATCTGACAATAGATTCTAGAGTCAAATAACAGGCATCTACGGAGGATTCTCACCTTGCTCCATACATGAGAGGCATGTTTGTTAATAAGAGTCAACGCAGGGTCGCCAAGGAGGAGCTCTGAAACTATCAACAACCTGATATCCTCCTCGCAGTCAAGGGCTTTTTGAAGGACATGGCATCCGTAACAATTGGTCGCGAGATCAACAACTCGACCTCTGTACGGTAGAAAAAGGAGTTCAGTGGCTGTAGAGGGACTAGGATCGAACGAAAAGCGTCACCTCATGCAAGCGACTATCTTTCTTCTTTCTTCGGTCGTCGCAGCCGCTTCCAAGCACCTCTGGACTGCCCAGTTGCCGAAACTGCCGCATATATGCCATGAAAAAGCAGCACATGGTAGTGAATCAAGCGGAGCACTGACCGGTGAGACATCATTTCGAAACCTCGTGCGCATATAGCATCTACAATCTTATGACGCTCGTCTAAGTCGGCGACCTTTAATTTTTGCTGCAGGAAAATGGACGCCTGTTGATCCGAGGACTTGATTATGCGAGCCACAAAAACGTGGTAAGGAGGAGACGAGGACGGGTGCAAAAGGGACAAAAAGTTAATAGGCTACACGTCGAAAAGGGCGCATATAAGCATGTAAGAAGCGTCATAGTGAAAAATAATCATCACCTCGTGCCCATGTGTGCTGCCTTGGGGCTGTCCCTGTCCACGACTTTGGTACGCGAACTGAGAAGAGGACCGCATGTGATCCTCGTTGACAGCCATACCAGAAGCATATTCGGCCGCTGGCTTTTCGTCGGGCCTATGCCAATCCGTAGGCGCCCCAAATTGCTGCTGACGCCAGGACATGGAAGGTACACGTGAAGAATCTGGGCGGCGGCAAATTCCAGAAAAGGCACTATCATATAGAGACTGCGAGGGAGGAATAGGGGAGGGATGCTCTGAGAATGGCTCAAAAAAAGGGAAGACATTAGGGACTAGCTGATTGGTAGACTGGGAATTATGAAGTCTCTGCGATAAATTCTGAGCTGAAGACAAAAGTTCGTGGTTTCTATAAGGGGAAACAGGGTCAAATAAGAGAGACGGCTGTGCTATATTAGGATGGGGAGTATATTCGTGAGGGGGATTAAGTTTTAAGTCAAAAATTTTCGCAGGAGAAAGATCTGTGGGTGTCAAAAGCGTAGAAGTCGTAGAGCTTGGGGACAAATCCGGAGAGCCGGGCGACCCATTCGCAGCTTCGACATTAAGAGAAAGGGGAAAATGCTGAGGATAAGGAGCGGGGGAGTTGAGGTTGAGGGCTCGTAAAATTTGCTCGGCATACTAAAAATAACCTGATTCAGTCTAAGGCCGTTTGCACGATAAAAGAAGAAAACAAACACTATCATCAAACTCGGGGCTACTTTTCTTCCTGCCATCACCGATGGCGCCAATGTCCTTTTTGCGAGGAATTCCGACCAGTCCAACGGGACCGAACACGTCTTCACTGCCTCCAAGCGGCGCATGAGACGCAGAAGAGTTTCGTGGACGGGCGGGCTGCTGCGGCTCCCTCTCTGCATCGCGAGAGAAGGAATCGATAGCTTTTGGCCAGGTCATTTCCAAAGGTTGCGGCTTTGGAGCCCAGATTGAAGAGGCGGAGGTCTGGCGAGAACGAGGGGGACTATGATCCTTGATATAAGGAAGAAAAGATTGGGATTTGTCGGACTGGTGCATATCGGTGAGTGCAGGAAGTGGGAAAGGAAAGGAGGGGGATGATGGGGGGGATGAGGAAGAAAAGAAAAATCGAGAAAGAAAGGGTTTTATACATGCTCGAAATTCTGTGACGACGTCAAGTCAAGGAAGTCACATTCCTTTTTGGGGAGAGATTCGCCCGAAGTTAGAAGCTTCTGAGTGGCGATCGAGGTCATTTCAGCCACCACGCTGACAGACAAGAGGGTTAGCAAGTCGTCTACCATCCATCGATATCAGTGCATGCGCTAGAACGCACTCACTAGGTATACGCATACGGCGCATTGGACATGTGATGATATTGAGCAATCCAGGCGAAGCGTGATGGTCCAAGAAATCATGACATCGAAGGTATCCGTCAAATGTGAATGCACTCTTCACCAGATTCTTCACCACCTTCAGTCTATCACTTACATCTTGGAACGTCTTCCAGCAGATAACACCACGCACGTTCGCAGGTGGATAATATCGGAAAACAACATCGAAAATGCTCAACAACATTGGGACCGCTGCTATTATCTTGACTTTCGCGGCCACAATTAGCTCCACAATCACTGAGATGTATGAACAGAACAACTATAACCGCTGAATCAGACTTCCCAAAGATGACCTGTCTTTAATGAAAAGATAGGCACCAGCTTGTCTTAATCGGGAAAAGTGAACTCTACGGGTGATGCGACGCACAAACCAAAGATAAACATTACTAGTGCAAACCGTACAGGGCAGGGAATGTCCACACGGTGCGGCCTCTGCGCGAGGTACACTATCTTGCTATCCCTGGCGTGATGAACACAAACAGCAGTCAGCTGCAAAGCCCCAGCCGAAGACCCCACATCCTACAAAATCAGGAAACCACCCGTTAGTCGCGTGAACCTGGAAAGTCTTCTTACTCCTCTCTACACTAAATCAGAGAGCTTTTACATGATGTCGACGATAAGGCCCCGCTTACCTTCAGGCACATCGAAAATGACAGCGCTGAACACGTACAGAAAGACGATAGGGAAAAATATCGGATAAATCGCCGTAAGTAATCTGGAGCTTGTTTTGTATCCTGAGGTCCTAAGACGCTATAAACTTCAATTCAGTCACCTTTCACATTCACATAGGTCAGTTGGGATCAGCCACACATTGCCTGAGAAACGGGACCTACAGCTGAATTGAACTGCACAACCTGCCAAGGAGATACTATATGTAAACACTGCACGTCAAGCTCACCGTATCCTTATGCTGCGATTGTGAAGAGAACGGATGCAATGAGAAAAAGGGGGCATTTACGGAGATGGTGTGAATAGAGAGCCTTGTTTGACGTATGAAACGAGTGTGTTACTACCAAGAATTCATGGCTCCGATTCTAACGTACCGTAGAGATTGAGACTAAGATGGTTATTCAGATAGTGCGCACGCCACAAGTCGCGCCGAAGAGGCACAGGACAACTAGGTTTGATAGGGATAAACATCTTAGCGCACTGCGCAGAGGAGTAAAATGCTTGTGTTTACCGTATTGGTCTGATGAAGCACTATTGTCCTTGAGCCACGTTTGTAAGGCGTCCCGTATGTAAATGTGCTCCAGCGGAGCGCGCATGCACCACATAACTATGGAGCAGCCATGTAGCACCGTGCTAATAGTTTCAAGGGAGGGTAACGTGCTGCAAAACATCCGATAGCAAATCGACGACGCGGAACTGCGAAGACTTGGTAGGAAAAGGCGCCTGCAGAAAGCAGTGTATGTTCAGCGAAGGCGCCCCAAGGATCGTGTCTACAGTGAGTACACTGGTGGAGTACAGCGGGGTGCGGCCAAAAAAAAAAAAAAAAGGCGTCAGCATCGACGATGCATGTGCAATGCAAAAACGCAAGGTGCTAGCCAGAGATAGATGAATGTCGCCACGAGCATGGTCAAGAAGGGTGGCTCTAGCCTCAGAAAGCCCTTGCAAACCATATACGAATAAAATGTACAACACTCCGCGCCTTCAATGATCCGACCATTGTCAGAAAAAGGTGAGGAATTTGCAATTCGAGCGTAGCTGGGAACTGGAAAGGGAAGTGGATTGGATTGGATAGAAGATCCGGTCGCCTACACGTCCTCACCAAAAAGGAGGGCAGCACAAGGAAGAACTAGGCCGATGGGTGAAGAGCTGTGCACTAAGCTGTGGTACGATATTGACTTTGTCGAATATAGGCTGGTCTACGGATATTTCTATTGCCCATGTATAATGCCATAATGTCCAAAGATCGACCTTGTGCAGTGTGATGAAGGAGGGATATTATTCATCTTAGATCAATGATCTGAAAGTTGATGGACTTACCTCTGGAGAAGAGCCAATATGACGGCAGTCTTGAAGTAAGCACGTCATGAACGTAAGAAAGATAGGATACCACAGGATGGTAGATGAATGCATGAATCAGCAGATCAGACCGAAGCTTTTGGACTATGCCACTTGTGTGTTTCTCTCGCTTCCACGGCTTTATTCATGATTTCTTCTGCCAAATCGATAGAGACAGCATCAAAATCAGCGAGTAATCACCTGAACGGGGCCCGCCGAAGGTTAATCGGCGATAAGGGCCCGCGTCTAAAATTACAAGACTGACTTACAGTTTGCTATATAGGAACACCACAAATGTTAATGATTAGAGTTCACCTGCCGTAGGGTCCGACAACCATGGGCTCGCTCACACAATGGTATCAGCGTATGGACCGCGAGCTCAATGTTCTAGATAATAGCAATATAGGCCCTTGATAGTCACCGCGTTCCTGTGAAATTTCACCATGGTGCATGACACTGGTTATCCTAAGAAGCAGTGAAAGAAGGGGGCATGTTATATTACTTCCCCCTCAAGAGAATTAGCCAAAGTCCATATGCGCTGTAAATTAAAAACAACAGGTTGAGATAAAGAGACGATTGACAGCGGAGACACAAATAAACAGCGGGAGCGAGTTATGAGGTTGACTTGAGGCAGATGAGTGTCCCGGGTGAATCGGGAGGAGTACATTCCATGCATCGCCGTGGGACAAGCATTACTACTTTGGACACAAGGCAAACGCCGAGACTTAGAATAGCGAAACCGATGACGAGTGACCAAGCACTACAAAACCATAGTGTCCCAATCGGTCTATTCTAACGAGAAAACCTAAGTCAGATCATGATTCAATGTTTTGCCACAAACGCACTCGCTTAATCACACGCACAGAGATTGATGCGGCGGAGACTGAGCCATGCAGTGGGTCTGGTGAGGGAACTACGAAATAAACGCACGAGTGGCCCATCAGTGTATTTGATGACCTCGATATTCCAACCCCACCTGTAGACGTAAAAAGCCGGGGTGAAGGCGATAAGAGGGTTGCTTCTTGTAACTGTTACAGCAGCTCAGACTGGAGGATAACGTTGTTGTAAATGGCTGGATGATCTGCCTAGGATGCGAGTACGATGTAGAAGTCTCCATGGATGTAGATTTGTCGTCAAGACTGATTGGAAAAATGGGGATTGAATTGCTGGAGAGTTGGCGGAGTTAGAGAAAGAGGATTGAAACGGCGTTCATTTGGAATCACCACTGGCATCCGATTTGGAGTGTTTGATCGCTGACCTTTCGACATACATAGCATGATCAATGACCAATTGCAAGTCGAGTACCGTAGCGAGCCGGATTTCCCTAGTGGGGAGATTGATGTAGTCAGCCAGAGAACCGGTAACCACTGAGCAGCGTAAGAAACCGTTATCTATAGACCATGCAGACAGGGTGGATCCGTAGCAGCGTGCACAAAGTATTCATGCTGGAGGGGATTGTGATACTGAGGTGGTGATGCGGCAAAAAGTGAAAGAAGGGCAGTATGGTTTTGGCAGTTTTACACGTCATGTTCATATTAGCAGTAATGAAGGAACAGACGGCTGTGGCGCCGAGAGAGACGAGAGGAGAGACCGGTGCCGTAGTGCAAGGGCGGGGAGGTGAGTCTGGAACTTACCGGGGCGGTGTTTAGTAAGATCGTACGTACCGCTGATGCCCAGAACGAACATCCCCGCTTCCAAGCATCCATCCCCGCCGAACCGGCCGTGACTCAAAGCATTCCCACGATCATCCTTCGAATTCTCGAGTTCATAACGCCTGACGGAGATACTTTTATAGGCCAATTAGCTTAGTATAATGACCGAACTCGTGTAAACTCGCGCTCCTCAGTACATAAAATCCCAAGCCCTCAACCGCCATTCCTTTCTTTTTTTCCTTTTCTTTTTCTTTCCTTCTCCATCCCAAACATGCTCGCCGTACATCACATCCCTGCTTATCACCTATCGCCCCTGCTCAAAATACCCAAGGAAGTTCTCGAGGATATCGCTCTCGAGGTTGTATCCTCCGATCTCCTGGGCCCCCCTTCGGCCCTCCTCCCATTGTTGTCATGTTGTAAGTACATCAGTGAGGTCTGTCGAAGCAGCCATTTCCTCGGTCGCGTCTTCAAGACCCGATTCGATACTCGCGCGATCACCCGGCGCATGGGTACCCAAGCTTTCGCTTCTTCGTATCTCGCCAACCAGCTCCGAGTCTACTCCCTCGCTCTTAACACTATTCGCCGTGCAGATATCCGCCACCCGGAAATCCTACCTACTTTCTGGACGTGCCTTTTCATGCTGCTCGAGAACGACGGTAAGAACCGTTATCAGCTCGGCTGGGCTGGCCTCGATAATTTTGTCGACGAGTTCGTTCGAACGCGGCTCTATGAAGGGAGCACCCAGCTCAATGGCTGGCCCAGCGACAATACCCTCAACTCTTTGGCACTTTGGTTAATGTGGATGACCACCACCTCAGGTAAGCATATTTCCCTATCGCGTTGATGATCACCACTTATATCCTACTAGAGAAACTCGAGTCCGAATCTCCTCAGCGCCGGCACCAAATAATCCAACTCGTTCTTCCTTACGTAGTTTTACCTTTCCGCGTATGTTTTACCTTCGTTTGACTTTTTCTAACCGCTAATTCTCCCTTCAGTACCCCACAGCCATAGTGCCTCATAATCACTACAGTATACCTCTGTCGGAAACTTTTAATCAGCAATTCCCTCGCTCCGTTTTAACAGCACACGGAAGCTACCCATTATATCGCAACAATACCGTACACACTTTTTCACATTATGACCGAGACGATCTTAAAATGGACACACCACTAATCAGCATAGCCGCAAAACTTTTGTATTTCTCTCGCCGCGGGGTCGTCCCGCTAGGTGTCCCTCCTCACCTCCCTTACAACCGTGCTCACGCTCTCCAGCTCGGGTTTAACATGGTAGGACCCACACAAGAAGATATTCACGAACTCAACGCACATAAATTCGCCAAACTCGTTCCGCGCATGCAGTGGGACTGGAGAGCCGCTCTGACCGATCGGCAACTCGCTCTCGACGAAGAAGGCTTTGACCAATCTGCTTCCGTGCAGTGGGAGAACGATTGGTCCAGATTGACGGAATGCATCGACCCGTTCTCTCGCATGTCGATTCCCAGCACAAAGTACGCATTTGGCCTCCTAGATGGTTTATGGCAAGGTCGTCTTCTGGTAAGAAATCAACATTCGCTTTCTACCAATTATTCTAACCGCTAGTTCTTTCCGTTCAAAGGTTCCTAACGAACCCGACTTTGTAGGCCTCATTACTCAGCCTCAACGGCCTGCAAATTTCAGCGAGATGAACCCGCTTTTTATTTCGTCGCCGGTTTATATGCGCCTTCGTGAGCAACACTGTATTGACCCGCAGGAACCTGTTGCTTGCGGTGGAAATGGTGATAATTTCGACGATGGATTAACGAACGCATGGATGCCGTTATGCAAACTGCGCGAAGAACAGGTAAAAGCTATGCGTATTTTTTTCTGACGTTAATCTCACCGTTTTGTGGCTTAATTAGGGCAAGGTGATGGTCGAGGACAATCAAGGCAACGCGTCTACATACGAACGATATGTTCCCGGTGAACCCAATTCGCATGACGAGGATACATGTGGTTCGTGTCAGTACCGCGGTACCTCGGACATAGTATATCGAGGAAGGCCAGGGTCTCCGGAGTGCGACTACGAAGCAGATTTCGAGAGCGTTGGCCTTGGTAGAAGAACTGAAGGAGAGGATGAGGATGAAGACGAAATTATGGAGGATGTGGACGACGATATGGAAGGACTGATGGAATATTGTGTATCTGCCGAGTGCTCAGGGATTCTGGATATTGTCCTGACGGGCGAGGTAAGTGAATTATAACATTTAAACCCATTTGGTTACTAACTTGATGGTGTAGACTGACCTCAATCATAGTCGAGCTTGGAATCCCTACAAATTCTATGGTAGGGTTCGTCTCTGGGATGGACTGATAGCCATTGTGCGCGTTCCTGTGAGTGGTCTTCCGTTTTTCCCTATAACATCAATCTCAAGTCTTTTCTCCAGGTTAATAATGGTGGTGATCCAGACCGCCGGTTCGGACGTTGGATTTTTACTGGTTATGTCGTAGGAGGTCAAAATTTTGTGGGCACCTGGCGGTCTGTCGGCTCTGATGTTTCGGTAGGTGTGCCAACGTGGGAGTCGGCATTCGTCATGTCCCGTCGAGAATAAGCTATTTTAAAGCGAGCCTGATGGACAAGTACCCCCCTTTCTCACTCTCTGTAAAGTATCTAAAAAATTCTGCTTGAACACTTGTTGTATACATTCTTGTTACTCCCGCAATATGTTCCCCATTTCTGTACATCTCATCATCTTTAGCATTGCCATGTTTTTTCTTCTATTCATTGCATCGCCCGTCCATAGTTTACTAGTACTTATCTTGTTAACATAGTGCCATATTTTCTGTTTTGTATTGCATGCCAGACCTATCTGTAATCATTTCATCATTTTCTTACACGCAATAACATCGTGTCGCTCTCATCCACTTGGTATGCGTCGACAATATCGGCTTTCACTAAACGTTTCGCCCCTGTCAGGTTATGTCAGAGCACAGGATGAGCTGAGTGAGAAATGTAGCGCCGCAATTCACCTAAATTGGCAGGTGTCGTGAAGGCAATTGGTTGTCAAGTGCGCGAGTGTATGGTGTTCCTGAGACAGTTGCTTGACAGGAAAAATCAAAAGGCCACACGACTCGCCATGCATTTCCCCTTGGAATTGTGTGGGACCTGCATAGGTCACGCTTTTGCTCTGTTTCAGTACGCCAGTCCATGTTTTTATCGCATCGAGCACCTTGACCACCGCAGTCCTCTCACACTTGACCCATAATTGTCTCGCTCATACAAGTAAAGGAGAGGCGCTTCCCAGTTACACGGTATTGTCTCATAACCTCATTGGTGTAGCGCTGGACTGTCAAACGAATTCACTGGTACTATGATCACGCGATCTCCGAGCTCTTCTTCGTTGCTGACCTCCTTCGTTCTATTCCCTCAGCGACGCAGTACTCGGTAGTGGTATCCAAGCCGCGATCTTACAACCTTCCCACTATCGTGCACATTATCTGACTCAGTTTTATTGGAAAACATTGGTCGAGCCATTCAAACCACGGTGGTTCGGTTGCTGTCTCCCATTCGCTAATGGTCCCGAGAGAAACGAGAGCTAAACATGAACCCCGTCTTTCTCTCATTATTCAGCTTGCCTCGCCAACATCGACTCCAGAGACACCTTCAAATCTTACCATGACTTCAAAGGACAAGCGTAGCAAAAGGAGTCTTGACGGTTCGTTAAACCATCACTCGTCAAGGCCTTCAACAGCTTCAGGGTCGTCAGATGGCACTCTGATCGCTCATACAGGTATCCCAGCCCTCCCACCATCTCTACATCTCGACATGAGTTTCGGCCACACGAGAAATTCTACTATGCCATCCCCCTCTCAGTTTAGACCGAAGGAAAAGGCGAAGAAAACTCGGAAGCTCAGTCAAGTGTTTAGTGATCTTGGGTTTGCAAATCATGCACGGACAGATCAGGAGAAGTTGGGTGAGGGAAGCGCTTCTGCACATGGTATCACACGCGTAGCTCCAGATCCATCATTCGCTACTCATCGAGGGGGAAAGCGGCTAGTAAAACAGCCTTCACTCCGTGTCTCAGCCAGATCAAGCACAGCACAAGCAGACTCCCTAGAGAGATCCCTCCCATCGTCTCGTCCATCTGCCTTAACATCACCCACATCGTACAGAGCCACGAAAATCAGTCCCCTGTCCTCTATCGTTTCCCCCATCGCGTCGGAAAGGAGCGAGCAGTCGTGGGATGACGAGTTAGGGGGTCCGATACCTAAGAGTCAAGAGCAACTTCAGCGAGCTAGGTTGGCAAAGCTAGCCCGTCATCTGGGCGAGGATATTCCACCAGAACTGGTCATATTACCCAGTGTCGGCAGGTCTCCCAATGCTATAAAACTACCACGCGCGAGGCCCGCTACTATGCACGAGCGACGAAAGAGCCTTGACGTTTCTTTGCTTGCACCGGCTAAGCCTTTGCCCTCGTACTCTCACACGACTAGCGAAAACAGTCAATATTTAAAGAGGAGTAAATCACTACGAGCAAGTAAGGAGGAGCAGATGAAAGCTCAGTCGGAGCTACCCGAGAAGCATAACAATCTGGGCGACAAATCGAAGTTACTGGGCGATAAAAGCTCACGTGAAGCTATACAAGTTCGTCCTTTCTCTCTTCAGGCACATGTCACGTTTGTTAATATCTTATCTATGGACATTTGCTTAGGGTACTCGTGCAGGTCCCGAACGACGAATGCGTGATACTGCGCAAGCAGGGAATATCGAAAATCCCGATACGCCTATTGCACCCAGTCAAGAATGTCAACTGCCACCGTCTAGTGCATTTTCTCATGATCTTCCGCTTGAACCTTCATCAGATGTGCCCGCTGTCAGCGATAAGACTATCACTTCGCAGCTGGCAGACGTAACAGTCCAGCCGCATAGTGATCAGGGTGATAGTCATATGGCAAAGCAAGGCTCTTCACCTCATCCTCCTGCCCCTCCAAGACCAACGCATAGTACGCCTAGGCCGTTCCCCACCGTAGGGCCTCTACCCCGTCGACCGGCGACTGCAGATGGGTCAGATTCAGCAAACACGTTCAAGGCACGCCGGCGTCGCGCTGAAAAACTGGCAAACTTCTTCGGTGTGGACTACCAAGACCTCTCCGCCACTGGTATTCTAGAATGCGACCCTGTGGTGGAGGAGGCGTCTGCTGCAGATGTTGCAGCTGATTCACCTGCACCATTTTCACCGCCACCAACAAGTGCGAGCGTCCAAGTTGATGTTAAAGTCAGCAAACCCTCTCGTTTTTGGAATTTCATGGATGGACGAAATAGTCTGAGACATGCCAACGTCGATGATGTGATTGGGCAATTGAGGGCGATGAAGGCGTCTACTTGAACACACCCATACTTCGACTTATCTTTCTTGAAATGACAATATTTTTGTAGGGGTAGGGACGATGGGGACACATTGTACATTTGTATGATTAGCTTGCATGGTTTCTGTGTGGCTGGCTACACTCATTTGGCATAACTTAGGTATTTCTATCTACTCGTTTTACGATACTGTAGTATCTAAGTCGATCAGCGAATCCATGCGCTCATTGTAACTCACCTTCATCAACTCATGAATCGTTTAGTGTCGTTTGCAGATCGCAGAAGTTATGACTTTGTCGAGCTATGGTGACCGGAGAAAGCGGTCCCCCGGACCGGACCGTTTAATTCCCACTGACCTGAGCAACCTGAGCCGACTTATCTTGTCGTTCCGTCACTTTTGTTCGTGCGTCTTGCTTAGACTGACATCGACACCTGTTTTGCCCTCAGGTTGTTCTCTGGACCGGTCTGCCTCATGCAGCTGCAGAATACAGAACCAAATGTTTTGAAGATCATCGCAGGAAAGCTGTTTGATTCGTACACCCTAGAGTTATTGGAGAACCGAGTTATCACCGTTAGCGAAGATTCTGGCATCATTCTCGACGTCCAACCGTTCTCTAGCAGTACTCATGGCCTAAACTTCTCTGACTCTCAAATTATAGATCTGAGACATTTAACGGTACTCCCCGGTTTCGTGGATACACATGTTCACTGTAAGTATCTACATTGCATAAATTGTCAATCTCGTCACTACCTTTGCACATTTGTACTTCATTCTCCGCAGTCTTCTTGCACCCATATTCCGAGACTTCTTGGGAGGATCAGCTCACCAAGGAGCATGTTGTGGAGCGCACTGTTAGGGCAACGCAACATGCAAAAAGGACGCTCATGGCAGGGTTCACTGCCGTAAGGTATGTTCTACTCGGGAGGCAGCGCGAACCATCCCCTAACCGTAGACATCTCGTGCATAGGGACTTAGGCACAGAAGGCGCGGGTGAGGCTGATATCGCACTTCGCAAGTGCCTCTCCAATCCTGGTGCTCTCATCCCCGGACCGAGGTATTTTTGTGCCACGAGGGCTATCGTTTCTACTGGAAGTTACGGTTGGTATCTCCTCAATTCGTACACACCTTTTTACATACAATAATATGGGGAACCCCGTGTGACATGGGACGCGTTTACAAAGGCCCTAAAAGTGTCATTCATGTGAACAGAGAAGGCATTGAAGGTATCACTGGCGCTGAGGCTGCGGACGGACGCGACGAATGTATGAAGGTGGTTCGCAGGCAGGTTGGTGCGGGCGCGGATTGGATTAAGGTGAATAGCTAGCTATCAATCCCTCATGTTTATCATATGATAACTTATTAAATGCAGATTTACGCAGGTAATTATCTGCTGTTAAGTCTATATTCAGTCGGTTTCTAATACTGATGAATCCGATCATTTTTTTTTCGTAAAGATTACCGTGTTCGTTCTAGAGTGATCAATGTGTCGTCACCCGCGGGGAAAGAATCAATCTGTACGTTCACGTCTGACGAACTGAAGACGATGATAGATACGGCCCACCGATATGGTGTCAAGGTTGCCGCACATGCAACTAACAAGGACACTATCACGGAACTTCTACGCCACTCTGTGGATTCCATCGAACACGGGTACGATATGGCCTCATACGATCCTGATCACACTGATAAGTCACTCGACGAACCGCTCCGAACCTGTTCGCAGTCGCGTGTAAAGTGGTGTCCAACTTTGGCGGCCTACTTCACCTTAGGACAAGGGCATGGTGAGACTTGGGAGCACGCGGTTCAGTCGTTCAAAGCTGCCCTCGCGTGTGGCATGGATAATATCGCATGCGGTGGCGATACTGGCGTCTTTGCACACGGAGAGAATGCCTTGGAGTTGGTTTTAATGAACAGGCTAGGTGCTGATTGGAGAAAAGTCTTGAAATGGGCGACACTGGGGGGCTGGGAGTGCATCAGATCTATGAAATGGGAAGGACGCAAGGGAGAGGCTAGGTTTGCCAAAGTACGCGATCTCAGGGAGGACCCAAGGATTGTTGGCGATAACGAGGTTCCTTTTGGGGCTGTGGCAAGAGGCTTCATTGGCGATATTATCGCGACCTCGGGGAATTTTGAGAGTGACTTTGAAAGCGCGGTGTCCGCGGATAACATCCAGTTTGTTATGAAGGGCGGTAAAGTATACAAACGGGACGGTAGACCACTTTTGTAGGACCGGCTGACGGGAGCAATCTCATCTGAGTAGACTAGGAACAAGCGTGCTGATGGGTAATGTAGTGCGATGTAATACTGATGACACTGAAGTGGCTGTCATACTATACAAGCAACTTTCCAAGGGAACGCTCAAATTAAGATTGGACCCTGCTAAAGAACCCTGTAAAGCCCGTACTCCCCCCCTCGACACCAATTATCTGATGTGTGCAGGACGGAAATGAAAACATTCGTTTACTTGCTGGTATGGTGCCATGGTACTTATCTCGAAGGTTGTCCCAAAGTCCAAACCATTAAGGTTGCCAAATCGGGACAGGCGTAAATGTGCGAACGATTTGTAAGCAGCTGTATAGTTCTTTCCAAGTATATCACCTTCCAAAACTTCCGGTGAAGGGTCTGACGCTCATGGACCAAAGACAGGCGCTTTTTCGCTTTTAGACGCTGACGAATGGATTCATTCTCGACGACTAGTCAAGCAACAATCGACAATTGCTAGTGTTTCAATGTGCGATGCTCTTCAAACGTTGTTCATCTGTCGTGACCAAACCGGATGATTATTAATGCTTTTTCTTCACTTCGTGCATTCTAATGACGCTGTTTCGTGAATGTTATCGGACCAATGGATTCTTCTAGTACCATGAACCAAGTCAAGGCCCCCTTTACCGTTCAGGAAATCTCACAATGGGGGCCTGTTACGTTCGTGGAAGATGAACTCGGTTTTGTTGCCTGCTGCGAGGCTTCGTCATGAAGTCTAGTAGATCAACAGGTTACTTAGCCTGAAGCGTTCCTTCAGAGTTGAGTTCGATTTGTGCTCTCGTGCCTACCTTCCCCATCGGACTCGTAGTTTTGGAACAAACATTATTTATTGTATAGTTCGTCTATATTTTGTTTCTTGTAGTAAGTTCTATGCAATAACAAATTCATTTTGTCATTTCTGTTGGCACATGTAGTCTTGAAGCTGCTCTATCTTATGATCATGAGACTATCGTTCGTGTTCAAGAGTTGATTTGCTTGTTGAAACGAATTTTATTTGACATATGCAGTGTTGCAGCTGCAGAGATTGTGTTTCAGTCGTAGGACTGACCAGACTGTTCAAACATTCCTATAAACCAAACATGCACAAATTTGCCTCAATTCCATACGGCGTTCACTCTATCTCACCCAGGACCTACACGTTAACCCAAGGCAGTCTTTGCTTATATATTCGGGACATTGTGTGTAACTAGGTATCGAGGTCCAGCTCTCAAACGATCCCAGGATAAAAGCGAACATACGAGCCTTTACTGACTCTATAAAGCTGCTGCATCGGGTGTAACGATGACGCTCAAGGCTCGGTGGGAACAAACATGCCAGTTCCTCAATTTATTTATGAATCCAAGTCCTGTACGTTTCAGTAACGTTCCTATGTCTGACTTGTGTTTCGTCTTGCTGAAATTATGGTAGTCTTTTGATGTTCCCACTTCAAGGCCCGATCCAAGGTATAGACCACAGAAACCTCCTGTCTATCCAGGTTCGCACATGATCCAATCGCGTCTTCTCTCCCTTTCTAAATGGCTTATATGAGTGGATGCAGTTGGTCAACGTACAGAATCTCGCCCACCATCCAGCAGTTCTGTGAATACCAGTTATATGCGAGGAATTTCGCCGAGGCGTTCGCATGAAGGTTCCTCTCAAAGTGGGACGATTAGAAATTCTTGTTCCAGATCTCCTTCAAAGGTTCCCATTCCAGCTTGTATATTCTTTTCTCGTAACTTTCTATTGACAGACTTGGGGGGGGTAAACAGCTGTCTATAATGCACTCGCGAGAAAGTTTGGGCATGGACTGTGCTTTTGTGGTCAGTCATTTTCCCCGTGTTCAATCTCACCGCATTCGTATTCATCCAGTACAGAAACCTTCTGCTTCTGCTAACAAGGTGCGAAGTTCTGTGTTCCACCGTCAAGGTTTGAACTTCAATGGCATTCGCGTCAGGTGTTTAGCTCTTCCGGGGGAAAAATTACATCCTCGGCGGAGATTAGTTCACATGAGAAAGTATGTACCCTGAGAGCCCATCTCCTACCAAGATCCGTTTATCAATTTATTATAATGATTTAGGAGAATGTAGTGAGCATGTCCTTGTCTTTGCGCGTGTGGTCTGAAGTAAAATATTGCATTATAGATGTATGCGTCTTCTCGAAATTACAAGGATGACCGGACGGATCGCTTGAGAAGGACGAGAGGGCGTATTATGATGATGCGCAAGGTTCGTTGGCAGTGAAAAGAGATAAGCCGTGACTAATGCAAATTATCGTGGATCTTAGCCTTCTCTCAGCAAACTATCTGCCCCAAATAATTATGACAAAAAGGAACAAACCCACGGTTATTCGCCTGCTCAGTGGAGCTTGTCCCGACTCTGCTCAGGTGGTTTCGACAAATGTTTTGGACCCTCTGATTTTGTAAGTAAATCTCATTTTTTGCTATAGCAGTAGTCTATTAATAGGTCATTGAAAGGATGATCAACTGTCTTTCCATACGACCGAACTTTCTCCAATTCTGGAGAGTTCGGAAAACTTCGGCAAGCTGTCTATTCACTCAAGGACTAGTTCATATGATAGTCTCGACACCAGTGACGATGAATGTCCTACATGGTCGCACCGTTTTGAAGCAGTATTCGATAGGGTACACACGGTATGCACTTTCCCCCTATTTCTGTGATGACTGATATAACGTCATGTACAGGCTAACAATAGCCTGGTTTTCAAGAAGTAGGTTTATCTCACATTTAGTTGTCTTTAGTTTGATTTGTCTGCTTTCCAAAACTGAATATGTGTAGACAAGCCGAAGGTGATAACAGTACTCACGTATCCGAAGTTTTAACCACGGAGCGGCCATCTCTCATGCTCACGCTTCCTACCCCAGAATTACCAAGTACACCTGCCTGGACGCCTTCCCCACTTCCCCTCACCGTCTCGCAGTATGTTGTCGCAGTCGATGCAGGTGGCTATGACGCTCCTGCCCCGCCTTTCCCTCCATGTTATGGTGATAACTTCGGCTATACTCCCAAGTGCTCGGCATGCGAAAAGCAGTGGCTAGCTTGCACTCTCTGGTTTCACGCGAGGCAAAAGAGAACAGCGTCGTCACACTTGGAACGACCTTATCTTCGAGGAGAAGTGTCGACTGCTACGAATCGTGCGATTATGGGTTCTCTCGGGCTACCTATTGGAAGCGCCAAAGCCTTGGCTAAAATTGACGCAACTGTTCCAGAAACCGCTTATGGGGCGACAAGGCCACACTCGGCGTTTGCGAGAAGGCATGTTATCGATCGGTTTCGTAGATTGGATTTGAAACTGCAATATGAAAAAGGGCAACACGCGTTTTGGAAGATTTGTCGAATGGTCAAGATGTTTGTTGCTGGTTTTACTTCCAAGGTTCGCAAACTGGGATAAGTCAAGACCATCGACTGCGTTTGAGAAGGTGCGATGACTTATGGCGCGCCCAAATTTCCATGCCTCCCTACCAAAGAACGTAATTCACCGGAACTGTGGATCTCGTCGATTGAGAAGACACACGATATGAATTTTGCTGTCCGACTCTGCCAACGCCTTGAGCGCTACCAATGGTATATACCTTGCCCCCTACATAACGATCTTATTCGAAAAGCTTTCTATGCCACCCATCCGACCCATCCGACCCCATGCAAAGTGTTTGTGAATGATGTTTTCCTTTGTCTGTGATCATGAAAAAACTAGGTAAAATTATTGTAGTTCGGTTAACTGTATGCGGTACGTATACTTGTAATATTCGTAATTGCCTGGCCAAAATATCTATGGATTCGATTCCGATGGGCTTCCGAGGCTGAGAAATAATTATTACAATTGGGTCCCGCAGTTTCGGTACGGAAGGCGCTTGGTGTGCGATAGATCGCCTAGCAGCCTAGCAGCTGAGCACGGTTCGGCTTGAAGCGTGAAGGACTGACATATGTCGAAAATGCATAACATAGCACAGCAAGGCTTGCAATTGTAATTGGAGAGAGCTGCTGTCTCATCTTTTTGTATGTATGTTTATGTTTTGGTGTGAATTGTGTGTAAAATGAGGGGGCGCTCTGATGACGATATGGATTGAATATGAGTGGCTAAGCGGAAGAGGAAATATGATGAAATGATGAAATGGTACGTGAACCAAAGAATGGTACCAACGTTTCGTCCCCTCGCCCATTGCTCTGGGTTCATCAGTCCTTTCGTCCTATTTCCTCTATGTTTAGCTTGAACCCGGACTACCACCACGTCCCCAATGTCCCTTTTCTCTCCACAAATACATGAGCAAAAGGCCGATTCTGTTCGCAAACATTGGACAGAAAGGCTCCACGACGCCGCTTGGACTGTGTTTCACCATGCCAAAACCCATACTGGTGTTGGAACTGTGTGTGCGGTAGCATATTTCGATCCGTGAGTTGTATCCTATCATATCTTGGTATGGTCACGGCTCATCAGAACTGTACTAAGAGGAAACTGGGGAGTCGATCTACAGGCTGGCTCTCAGTATGGCTACAAGTTGCTATTCATTGTTCTGATTTCTGGTCTCTTTGCAGCTTTTCTGCAGGTATGTTCCTCTGTTATAACTGTCCATGGTTCACAGCAACGTCTTACATCCATGTGTTATCGTTCGACTTAGGTGCTAGCCAGTAGGCTTGGTTGCGTTACTGGACTAGGTAACGATTCCCCCAGAATGAGATGACTTCTGGCCATTGATATATTTTGGATATTTAGATCTTGCAAGTCATTGTCGCCTTCTTCTGCACAGTCGTCCACGTCACACGCGCTTATGGCGCTGGTTTGCGCTTTACTCCCTATATGCATTGTCAGAGATCGCCATCATCAGTACCGACCTGGCAGAGCTACTTGGTTCAGCCATTGCACTATGTCTGCTCTTTCCCGCACTACCGCTCTGGGCTGGTGTTTTATTGACAGCATCCGATGTTCTCGTCCTCCTTTCTTTGGGTAACCCCCTTCGTGGTAGACCAGTAAGATTGTTCGAGTTAATAATCGCTGCCTTAGTGAGGGAAAAGTTGACAACTTACGCATATAGAGAGCTAAATAGTTTGTACCAGGTTCTTGCTGTCCTCATCTGTATGGCTGTCATTATAGCCAAAATCCAGGTGAATTGGGGAGCAGCCTTTGATGGTTTCGTCCCTTCCAAGGAAATATTTGCTAGCGGCGGCCTTTACACCTGTAAGCTCTATTACCAGGCCATTTATTCATGGTATTTGCAGTATGCTGAGATTTGTGTCACAGCTGTCGGTATCTTAGGGGCAACAGTCATGCCACATAGCCTCTTCCTTGGTTCCCATCTCGCAACTCAAGATCGGATATCTTCCACCCCTTTGAAAAGCTTTCCTTCTATGGCTTCAAGTAGTTATGCTTATCAGGAAGGTACCGACACTTCACATGCAAGACATTCGCTGTTCGGTCGCTTGATCCAATCGACAAGGAGCTACATTATAGGGCTTTTTTACATTTCCCATTCTGATACTATCGCCACGCATAAGACTCACGCCGATAGAGATAACAACGAATTGGCATTTGTTAGAGCGCACTTATACCACGGTATTGTGGACGTTGTATCCAGTCTTCTGGGATTTGCGGTTATCATCAACTCTTTGTAGGCCCTCAAATTTCAGGCTCCATTGCATCCTATGCTAATTGCAGGCGTTTCGCTAGAATTCTTGTTCTTGCTAGTGCCGTTTTCTACTATCAATCTGGAGAGTATGGTTCAGAATCTCCAGCAAGCTTGTTTGATGCACATACTTTGATCAAGAACACTATTGGAAAACGTGAGTAATTGTACGCTTTAATTTATGTCGTAGTAAATCAATGTTGTTATCCACGCAGCCGCTGCATTGCTATTCGCCTTAGCCTTATTGGCAGCAGGTCAGAGCGCTTCTATCGTCGCAACTGTGGCGGGACAGAGCGTTTCAGAAGGGTTTCTCCGCTGGAAAGTCTCAGTAAGTCCAGTATGCATCGTGTTACAATCAGCTCATAAGTTCAATCCTTCCTTATTCTCGCTCGCACAACAGCCAGTCATTCGACGGCTTCTCACTCGTTTACTTGGACTCATCCCCTCAATAATCGTCGCTGTCGCTGTGGGTCCCACAGGCATCAACACCCTCCTTGTCGCATCTCAGGTCGTCCTCTCCATCGTCCTTCCGTTCGTCACGTTCCCACTTATCTATCTCACTTCGTCAAAGCGATACATGAGCGTTCGCAAACCGACCCCTGAATCGAACGTCACATCTTCGCCACTTGACGTAGTCAGTGGTATTGTTACAAGAGATCAGGAAGCCATAGATCGTGGCTCAGCTGCTGTGGAGATTGATACAGAGCCTGGGAGAGCAACTGGTGAAGGCGAATTTGTCGATTTTAGTAGTGGGAAGATAATGATTGGTTTAGGGTATGGGATATGGTTAATAATTGTGGTAGCTAATGTTTATGTGATAGTTACGTTGGGTATGGGTCAAGGAGGATAGATAAGGTGTCGAAATCCACATTGACATTTTAGGATAGAGCATTCAATGACAGTTCCTCATTCATTTACTTTCATAATGAAGATTATACAGAGTATCTAGTCTTGATGCTTATGAATGAGTGTAATCTCATGAAAATGTATGCTCTGAAGTTGTAAGATTGATGTGTTGTTATCAGGTATCACTCTACTGACTACTAATGAGAAAATGCTGAAAAAGTATATGCTGCAAGATAAATCCAAAGTACACATGAGTAGATCGAATATGCTGCATGCAGACGATCACATGCGAGGGGAACAGCTAAAATAGTTTCTCCAAAGGGTCGATAACCTTCCCCATCTGTGTGAATCGTCGTTAGTCAGTGAACTAGATACAGAATTTTAACCCAGTAGCCCACCTTTTTGACAACGCGAGGCAAAGTTCCTCTCTGGAAGCTTACTCTCGTGTTCCACTCCGCGCCAAGAGGGACCGCCATGCTGCGTTCGAATTGGGCATGGCTCGTGTACGGATGTGGTAATTCCTTCACGAGATATTTGGCAGCTTTCTTGTCACGCCTCTCAGAGATTATGACATGTGCCTTTTTGTAGTCTGCTCGAGAAGCAGGATCTATACCGGCGATTTTCTTGACAAGGTGAGGTTTGGGAGGTGCTTTTGAGGTGCCACTGCCACCCCATGATCCCTAGATGAACATTTGGTTAGTCAATAGTCGTGCAAGTTAATGAAATTGAAGGTCATCGTACCCAACCGGGGAGTGTAGTGTCGATTTCACGAGGAGCATCTGCTTCCATCTCACGACGCTTTGCCTCTTCAAATTCCTGTGAACAATAATAGATATTAGCGCTGAGAGCTTTGCAGGTGCTTTAAATCCTACCTGGACAACGTTATCACCCGCAAAGGCGAGAGCGACTAGATCTCGCTGCTCGAAGGCTTTCACGCTCTTTCCTTTCTTGTCGCCCTTCTGCTCGAGCGCCCGCTCTTGTTCTTCCACCTCACTGTGAACGTCCGAATCATCATCGTTATGTTCGATGGGATTTGAACTTTTAACCGGTTCCTTTTTAGCCTTGCTTTTGCCTTTCTTTTTACTTGCAACATGGGACACCTCGCTAGGTTTTGACCCACTTGCGACAGTATCTTCTGGGAGCTTGAGCACATCGCCCAGATTAATCTCGAGCGTTGCATCTTCTCGAACGCGGTCCTTCTCCTCCCCACTTTTTTGCACTTGTTTCTTCAACTTGTTAGCGGCCTTCGAAAGAGTTGTACTGTCCTTCTGTACTAGAGTCTCGTTCTTCTTTCGCGGGGCATGTGCAGTGCTGCTATGTGCCAGCCACGGGTTGGACTCGGGCACTGATGCTGAGGGAGGTGGGAGAGATACCTGCGCTCTGGAAGTTTCGGTTGACAAAGAATGCTGAGGGGATGGAGGCTCCTGTAGCAAATCTGCAGACCGGAGAGTCACGCTAGATATGTCGGACGCTAGTGATCCCGTAGGGCGCAGATTGATCGCGGTATTGAGGCCTCCAGGACGGAACACCATTCTTCCTCCGGTGCGCTGCACTACTGATCCATCAATGTTACCGCCTTCCTCTGAAACATCGACATCTATTTCATCGTTGCTCTCGTCATCACCTCTCTGGCGACTTACACCCATCTCCCTTGCGAAGTCGTCGACCATGGCATCAGTCTCGCGCTCCCGACGGGCTGCTGCGTCGCGCATGAATTTCATATCGAATACGCTCTTGCTCTTCCCTTGATCCGTGGGCTCGGGCGTTGTGCCATCCGCCAGGTTTGCGAGTTCCTCGAAAGCATCCCTCTTCAGGTCATCTACGCCCTTCTCGGTATCGTCATCAGAATTGTCGTCATCATCTCCAGAGCCATCCTGACTTCCTCTCTCACCCCTAATCTTCCTTCTCAACCGTTCACCGCGCTCCAACATTTCTCCTATTTCCCTTCGTTGATCGATGTCCAGCCCTTCTCGACCCTTCATCGCCTTCGCCCATTTTCCTGTGTTATTATGTCTCAGCGTAGCACGTTCCCGTGCCCTCTCCACTTCTCGTTTGAGCGTCGCATCCTCATCGTCCTCTTCCTCAGCAGCCTCCCGCTCCTCACCATCCAACTTCTCGCGCTGTTTTTTCCTAATACGCCTGTACGTTTTGCTCTTGATCTTGGCAACTCGTTTCGCTTTAACCTCTGCACGAAATGCGAGCTCTCGCATGGAACGTAGCTCCGCTCGCCGTGCAGCAACCTCCTCGACGCTCAAGTGTGCCATCTGTAGGTCTTCGGTTTTCGCAATATCCTCTTCTCGCATCTGTGCAGCCTTGAGCAGTTTGTCAACTGCACTCTCGAGC
Source organism: Serpula lacrymans var. lacrymans S7.9 (assembly GCF_000218685.1). Classification (NCBI taxonomy): domain Eukaryota; kingdom Fungi; phylum Basidiomycota; class Agaricomycetes; order Boletales; family Serpulaceae; genus Serpula; species Serpula lacrymans. The sequence continues at coordinate 5,680,825 of NW_006763290.1, read as the reverse complement.
TCAGTGGTAGGCTGGGGTGAAGTTAGTGACATGAAATAGTTAGATAAGATTGCAAATTATTACCTTGAATTTGGCTGCAAGCTCCAAGTTTGATGGTCGTACCATTGGTTGGGCTTGCAAGGGGAAACTGAGATGTTCAGCCTGATGATGTTTCCGTTAGTATGAAATATGTAGTAGTTATTACGAGGACCTTACCTCTTTGATCCTCTTCATTGTCGCACTCCACTTGTCTACCTCCGCCTTGGTCTGCTCGTACGCAGCCTCACGATCTAACCGTTCTTGCGTTCGCTGAGGAAGGGGAGCAGAAAGTGTCTTGATTGCCTTAGTAGACGTCGAAGCCAGAGGTTTTGTTGCTTTTTTGAGGGAGGCTAGTGCAGAAGATGAGGAGGCGAGAGGGGCGAGAAGGTCATCCAAATTCAGTTTCTGAGAGCCTACATATACGAATGGGTAGTATCAGTATCTCTTCAACATAATACGGTGATCCATTCGTTTTTCAGTGAACGAGTCTTACCTCCTGTTTGCGCTCCAAACTCTCCCTCAGGACCTGCTTCAGTTCGCTCCTTCAACATCCGACGTTTTCGTTCCCGTACCTGTTCGGTAGTAGTTTCTCCTGTTTCGCCATCTATGGGTGCTTTTCTCTTTTTGTTGTCGCTTGGGTCGAGACTTTGGATGTATTTTCCGAGCTCGGCGAGAGCTTCAGGGGAAGGATCGTCCAGATCTGATGGTTCATCTACTTCGTTTTCATCTACTGTTTCATCGTCTTCATCCTCATCCATTTCTTCGTCCTCACCCATTTCCTCGTCATCATCTTCCTCGCTCTCTCGCTTCTTCTTGCTCGGAATGCGTTGTTTCTCTTTCTTGGTGCTGCTTTTCTTAGTGTTTCCCTTCTCAGCCGAGTCATCCTCATCAGCTTTCCCATCGAATACATCGAGCACGTCAAAGAATTCGTCCCCCTCTTCTCCCTCCATTTCATCGTCTTCGTCACCATCATCATCATCAGGCTCAGACTCTGATTGGGACACATCATCCTCTTCGTTTAGATCCACTTCAGGCAAACTTTTCTGAGCCTTTTTAGCTTTTTTCTTCGTAGAAGTAGCTTTTTTGTTCCCCTGTTTCAAAATCAGTATACAACTTAGTAAAAGAACCCCATGAGAACGTACCTTCCGTGAAAAATCAAAGCCTGAGAACTTCTCCTCGTCACTTTCCTCAAATGCAGCATCACTGTCGACATCTTCGTCGTCCTCGCTATCAATCTCCTCGTCCCCATTCTCACCGATCAGCCTTGCCTTCAACTCCTCCCGTCCATACCCATCTTCGCTATCCCCATCTCCACCTCTTGCTGGACCATGATCTGCAGCCTCCTCACGATCAAGGTCAAGTGTTACTTTCGAACGCCGTACTTTGGATGGGGCATATTCGTAGACGTCAGAGAGAGCTATGGCCTTGGCCTTTTGAGATCTACGTTTTGCATAGCCTGCAGCGTTGGCTTTGTGATTAGATGGTCTCGGTTTTGATATGTTCTGCCGTGTGTTTTTGTTGGTTTTAGCCATTTTTTATTGCATGCAGCAAGAGTTATGGCCTCGAGGAAACCACCTGTCTCTGTCAGCTTGAGAGATCAGAGAAAATGTGTGCGGAATTTGCCGGCCTATTTGCTAAGTACCATATTAGGAAGGTTGTATTGACCTTGGTGATAGCCCCAGTTAGCGCCAAGGTCAATGAGCTGCATCTTGTAATCTCACTCAAATTCACATACACACTTCCCATGAAATATATACGTATCCAGCTCCTGGAAAACATTAAAAGACAAAGACAGTATACGTAGACAGTGTGCATAATGATGTCAACCAATATAAGTTAGCAGTACAACTTCACTGAATCACAGCCGGATCACTCCTTGGGAATCCATCCCTTCTGGCTGCGGGCTTTGCTCAGGATGAGTGCCCCAAACATGCGCATCGTGTACATTATGTAGCTCTCTACCCTCGTCCTCATCCTCCTGGGAGCCAATCATGACCTCCTCTTCTTCCCTTGTGCCTGTTGCCCTTGTAAACCCTCTGCCTGCACCGCTGACGTCGTCACCTCCGTTCCAGTGGTGAGAGAAAGAGTTGGGACCGCTGGGACGTGAACTGCGCAGTCGATCGATCGATTCTTGAATGAAATCGCCGCAAATGGATAGCAGCTCAGAGAACTGTGAGAAGGAGAACTTTGGGACTTGCTCGAACCCTCGGCGGCGTAGGACGAAACGGTTATAGAGCGTGCTGCCGACGATGAAAATCATGAGGGCGATGAGTGAGCTATCAATACAACATTAGCAAATCAAAGAAATCTTAAGGAATCAAAGACTAGACATACGTTATTATGACGAATATGAGTATCCCTGAGATGATACCCCTCTCTCCAACGGGGCATGCGTACTGCAATAAAACAGTTACGAGAGAGACTGATAAACAAAAAATACACTTACATGAGTTTTCCATTCAAACTCAAAGTGGCATGCGTTCTCGTCATCACTGGGAAATTGATCCAACAAAGCAGGTTTACCTGAAAGTTGACTGAGAACGACGAGAAACTGACAGCGTGATAGTTATCATTACCTGCAGCATAGACTGAGTTATCGCATATGAAGCGAATGAAGGTCGATGCCAGCATGTCAGAGTTGGGGCATCGTGAGCCTTCGGATAAGCGCATCATCAAGCCACCCTCCTTCATTTCTAGTGTGGTATTTACCACCCTGTGCAAGGGATATATACGGTGGAATAAAGTGTAATCACGGTACGCACCCTACTGATAGATCACCGTGGTCTCTGCGTATGAATCCAGCAACATCTCCGGGATTCGGAACGTCGATATTCCAGGTATCAGTTGTAACGCTTTTACAGACGTTCATGTAAAATTGGTGCCCGCCTTCCGTTGTGAATTCATAGTCTTTACTGAACCGCGAGAGTATGTCAGCGCCGAAGAATACGAACAGCTCATTGCAGGATAGCATGGGTCTGACGAGTGGCGCCCCATGCAAGAACTTACCTGGCTTTCAGAGGGTTTAGGTCGTAATAGTTGCCCCCGTCGTGAACTGTGCATGGTGCCTCATCTGCGAGACTCAGCCAGGGAAAGGCCAGGAAGACGCAAACAGCTGCAGTGGCAAATAACATTCCTATAGGCTTGCTTGACAGTACGAAAGGCCTACAGCAAACGAAAGCTCCAGAAATGTGTTAGCTTGGGTTGTGTGTTCTGCATATGTAGCACCGCAGCCAAAGTTACCAACAGTAGTGGAGCGTGAGAATCCTGCATTACCGACTTGCGCCGCGTTCGGTGACCGCCTTTCCACCTCTGAATTTCCACTGCCTTCGACGACGGCGACGGCCAGCATAACTATGGCTTCATCCCTTCTGCGACGGCAGCTCTCGCTGTCGAACTCAATAGGCCGCAAATCTGCATTACGCCATCTTTCTACGAGTCCTGCTTTATCTCAGCAGCAGAGTGCAGCTCAAAGTGGTGCTGTCACAACTGGCGCAAAAAATGTATTCGAAAGACACACCGTCGAGGATTTGCACGGCATGAGTGCGGCAGATGTTCTGGCTGAGACGGGGACGAGGGCTGATGCAAAGATGAGACACTTCACGGGTGGGTCTACCGCGTGTTCTCGTTTGATAAATGTAGCTAAATTTCTACCATGTTACAGTCAATTTTGGGTGAGTATTGATCAAGAATTCACTTTCGAGCATGATTTTTACACCCCTTAGTCCTCAACATCCCGCCGCTCACGGTGTCCTCCGAATGATCCTCGAACTGAACGGAGAGGAGATTTTACGTGCAGACCCGGTACGTACCGCTTGCTCGTCTCGTCTAGTTGCAGGAACCTACTTAGTCTCCTATTACTATGAAGCACATCGGTCTTCTTCACCGTGGTACCGAAAAATTGATCGAGTACAAAACCTACACGCAAGCCCTACCATACTTCGATCGACTGGATTATGTTTCAATGAGTAGGAGCTATATTTCTATCTCACAGTAGTCTTTTGTGTATTGACGATTGTTCTCGTAGTGACAAATGAGCTCTGCTTCACGCTTGCAGTTGAGAAATTGCTTAATATCGAGGCTCCTGAACGCGCCAAATGGATCCGAACTTTGTTCGGTGAAATCACCCGTGTCCTCAGTCGTGAGTACCTCTTTTCCACTCATTTTTCGTTTTCCCCTTCTTCTGATGTACGCCCTCATAGACTTGATGGCGGTCCTTTCGCACGCTATGGATGTCGGAGCATTGACGCCTTTCCTCTGGGGATTCGAGGAGCGTGAAAAATTAATGGAATTCTACGAGCGCGTGTCTGGCGCACGGCTGCACTCTGCTTATGTTCGCCCAGGTGGTGTTGCTTTTGATCTTCCTCACGGCTTACTCGAGGATATTTTCAAATGGGCTACTCAATTCAGCTCGCGTGTTGACGAAATCGAAGAAGTTGTGACAGGTAACAGAATCTGGAAACAACGGACGGTTGGTATTGGCAAAGTTACTGCAAAACAGGCATTAGATTACAGTTTCACCGGTGTCATGCTACGGGGGAGTGGAATTCCGTGGGATCTAAGAAAAACGCAGCCATATGATAAGTACGATGAGGTATGTTCTTCATCAGTGATAAAAGGGGGCTCAAATGTTCATGGATTTGCACCAGGTGGAATTTGATGTACCTGTTGGGAAGAATGGTGACTGCTACGATCGCTACTTGTGTCGAGTCCAGGAATTCCGAGAGAGCCTACGGATTATTCATCAAGTTTGTGGTTTATTAAACTGCGCGCTCATCATATGCTGACGTCCCACTTGCGTGATGACAGTGCCTGAACAAGATGCCACTTGGAGCAGTGAAGATCGACGATAACAAAATCGTACCTCCACCACGTGCATCCATGAAGGAAAGCATGGAGTCGCTTATCCATCACTTCAAAGTATGCCTTCTCTTTCATTCATGTTTTACCACCACTAATCAGGATGTGATAGCTCTTCAGCGAGGGCTATTCAGTGCCACCTGGAGAGACCTACAGTGCTATCGAGGCTCCTAAGGGAGAGATGGCTGTTTACCTTGTCTCGTGCGTACCACCTAGTATCGAGTCGTGAATCAAACCGTGCTCTAATACCCGATATTCTTTATCAGGGATGGCACCAACCGCCCTTATAGATGTAGTATCCGAGCGCCTGGCTTTGCTCACCTTGCTGGTGCTGACTTTATGATGAGACGTACGTGATTTGCTTGCTATCAGTTAGGACTGTTACTAATATTGTCGCAATGATTGTTATCTCCAGATGTAAGATATTTCCCCACATGCTATATTCATGCTTGGAGACTAACCATTGTTTTGTAGCACATGCTCGCCGACGCTGTCGCTGTCATCGGTACTATGGTGTGTATATGATCTTGCTGTTTCCGCATGCGCTGCTAATGAACTCTTATCTGTAGGATCTTGTGTTTGGGTATGTGTGCTTTTCATCTCTCATCTTTGAACTTACAAGTTGTTAACGATGTTATACTATTCAGCGAAGTAGATCGGTAGATAGAAATAAATATATATTTCCGCACGACTGTAATACAGTATCGGTTCCATTTACCGTTGTCCGTTAAGATGAGCGACATGGAAGCAGTCCATAACATAGCCCAGACTGAGGCTCAGCTTAGGTTCAGTCTGCCTTTTAGTCTTTGTCGGCAACCTCCGGTGAGCCACTTGGCAAGAGTCTCCACAGCAGTTTCATCACTGAGCACATCTCGAGGCAACTCAGCAGATAGATTATGCGCTTCCAGACTTTATTATTCTTCGCACTGCCCTTCTTGGTCTCTGCCTCGACGAATGAACAAGTGATTATGCCCGCTATGCCTGAAAAACCCGGCACCTTCCAACCGCTCACCAACTCTCAGCCCACGCTTGCCGATCTTTTGACCATCGAGACCTCAGCATCCATATTTTATTCTTATGCACGAGAACTCGAGCTATCCGTGAGGTTCAACAGCGATGATATGAGCACACTTTTGGTGCCCACCAACAAGGCTGTTATGGCTTTAGCGAGAAAACCGTGCGTTACAACTTCATTCTTGCACTGGGCAGAGAACTGAATCTGACGGGAACCGTTTGACTCTAGTCATCAAGACCCTGATCCAGTTGAGCCAAAAATTGAAATTTCGGAGCAAGAGTCTGACCAACTGTCGAAGAGAAACGTTGAGCGATGGGTCTCTGCGCATATCATCCCAGTCCGTCTCCTTTCGTTTTGTGTGCATCTTGGTAGCGATTCTAATACTCTTGTTTCTGGTTCTCAGAAATCACCTATTTCATTCTCGAGCGAAGCCAAAGCATATGAGACTCTTTTAGAGGGAAAGTCGGTCACATTCAAGGCTATGTCTGATGAATCTGGAGAGCCGGAATGGACGCAGGTCGACCTCGAAGACGGAACACGAATCATTGGTATGAGGAAGGTTAGTGCTTGTGATTCTCGACCTCAACAGTGTGCTAAGCCCTATCTATATCAGGCTAAGAACGGTGTGATGTACATCATCGACAGTACTGTGAAATTTTGACAGTGTGGGCCAGCGTAGCTTTTTCTTTGCGTGTATGAGTTAGTGTATCGTGTGTTTTAATTGTGTACTAATAGTAGACGAAATAACGTTGTTTTCTCGCATATGAAACACTACTACTTGCAATGGTGATCTCTACCTCTACGTGCGAAGTTACTGAATCCTGCTAGCTTTGAAATGCAAAGGGGCCCACTGAATTCCAGGTCCTCAGCTTCATAGACTCTCCCTGGCTCACCCGGGGAGCTATAAGCAGTGATGTCTATTCAAAGGGTCCTCCTCGCGATAACATGTCAGATGGTCACCAGTCATCTTTGCTAGTAGTGGCTGGCATTTCCTTTGTATGGGTCACCAGTTTGTGTTCGTGGCGCTACAGCTGGATGACCGACAGTAGGTCTCTTATAATATTATGCAATTCGTCTAATAATGCCTCAATGTGGTGATGTTTTCCAATGTGTTTAAGACTACGACTGGTTGTACTGTAACCACCAAACTGGTCAACCGGCGCTAAAGCAGCGTAAACGTAAACCAGTTTGAGGGATAACAAGGAGCATTTGTATTTCTGGGATTCCACCATTTCACTTGAGGGGCTCAATCGGATGACACTCCCCTGCAGAAATTAGGAAGAAGGGAAATTTATTATCAATACACTACCATTTTTGGTTCCAATTGCCATACAGTTATTGAATGATGAGTAGGTATTTGGCGACGACGAAGGAAGCATGGATATAGGTTTTTGACGCAGGGTATCGATGATCCAGTTTCCTTCAAGAGATAAAGGATTGGGGTTTCGAAACAGGATATGCCTTACACTCTCTGGCAAGAGTATACCAGAAATAGAATCCCAGGAACGAGCGATAGGTTCACGGCCATAAGAAAATGCAACTATAGCCGACCCATCAGTTGAGAAAGACACCGAGCGGACCTCTCGATCAAGACCTTCGAGGGGGCCCAGTACCTCTGTCCCAGAAGCGACATCCCATACCCGGATGGTCTTGTCCAAGGATCCAGAGGCGAGTCGCGTGCCGTCAGGGGAGAATGCGAGAGATGTGACGATAGACTTGTGTATTCTAGCTGGCCCGACACCCTCGACTGATTCTGCGTCCCAGATACGGATTGTGCAGTCTCCTGAGCCAGATACGACTCGTGTGCCATCCCGAGAGAAAGCGGCGCAGCGAACTCCTTGCCTATGCCGTCGAGTTAAATGAGTCAATTGATTGCCTGAAGATGCATCCCACACCCGAACAGAGGAGTCCTTTGAGGCGGAAACTATTTGCGACCCGTCAGGTGAGAATGATGCAGAATAAACAGTGCTCTTGTGTCCCCTGAAAGGTTCAAGCAGTGGGGCACCTGAGTGTGCGTCCCACAAAAGCAGAGTTTTATCATCAGAACTGGATAGGATTCGAGCACCGTCAGGGGAGTAAGCGACCGAATAGATCGCTCTACTGTGTTGTTGCAGTCGAAATAATTCTGTGCCAGTCGTAGCATCCCCAATACAGATTGTAGCATCATTAGATCCCGAAATAAATCGGGATCCGTCAGGTGAGAAAGCCAGACAACGAACACCCTTCTTGTGCCAAGTTAATGGTCCATAAATCATAGTGCCTAGACGCGTATCCCAAGCAACTATCGTTGAATCTTTCGAACCAGACAATAACATAGTTCCCTCTGGATTAAATACCACAGACCAAACGGGAAGTCGGTGTCCTCGTAGCGGTTCGAACACCTCAACACCAGATAAAGCATTCCACAGGCGGACAGTGTTGTCCTCAGAACAGGATGCAATCTGTAATCCACTTGGCGAGAACACAGCCATGTTAACCTGGGCTTCATGTCCTTTAAGAGGTGAGACTACATCTTCGCCAGTCGTAGCATCCCATACGTTGATGATATTCGCTGCAGTAAACAAGAAGTGCTTTCCGTCAGGGGAAAAAGTGAGCGAGGTTATTTCGCCCTGTTGATTTGGGAACTCCATCAAAACTGAAGGCCATCCTTGCCTAAAGCCACCTGCAACTCGCGGGAAGGTGTGGGTCTCGTGAAATTGCTGGAACAGTGCCGTCATTATAGGGGTAAATGGGAGTGCACTTGCGTAAACTAGCAGAGGATGGTGTTCGATGACCATGATGAAAGCCTGAGAAAACCGAACCGCGTCTGATACAAGGTCAAAAAGGTTGAGATGATCTACAAGATTAACCTGGATACATAAACATGTCACATTATTAGGGCATGAAAGATGGATGATGAATTTGACCTACTTTGATCCATCCACGAAGACAAGTTAGTAAACCGATGGTGTGCCTTGAACGTTTTAGCAAGCACATCGCCTCCATCCAATGTAAGAAATGGCTACGTAAGAAAGATTCAATGTCTTCGGCAACCGAGCTCGCCGATCCATCACTCTCGCAAACGTGATCAATCCAGTAAGTGCATGCGTAGTCAACATCAGCAGGAAGAGTCTCGTTGACTTCGTCCATTGAAAGCGTCAAGTTACAAAGATTTTTTTTGAGCACGGTCCGAAGATGCCCAAGACATTGAATAGCTATCCGTTTATGTTGCGAATGACGGTCAATGAACCATGCATGATGACCAGAGCGGGCAGGGTTAGTGAGATAATCGGCGAAAGAGGGATGCATAATGCGGATGACTTCACTCTGGCCCCAAAGAAGGACACAGCCTAGACGTTGGATAGTATGGAGAGCTGGACGTCTTTTTTTCGATGAAGTAAAATCGGCATTTAGGGCATCAACAGTGGCCGCTACCAGAGGATTTTTCGCAACAATGATCATGCCGATGACATCACGGAAATCAGATGCGAACACAGGATCATCCCATTTGCCTGTAGCATTCAACGCTGTTTCATATATGTGATCAAGAGCAGACTCCGCATCAGAGTATAGTTTTTCTTCAGTCAACAGCGTTACGCGCTCATCTGGATCCTGTCCATCCTCAATGAAACGACATGCAGTAGAAGCCCATATGAAAAGACCAGATGCACGAGCAGCGAGGGCGAGAATATTGTTCTCACCGGGCCAGTCCAGAGGGAGTGATAAATATTTGTTTTGTGACTGAATTTCCACCATTCGACGCCTGAGATATATCAGAACATCTTCGCTATTGGACCGAGAACTGATATCAAGGCGCCGTCCGACGATATGTGGTTGGTTTCCAAGGGCCTCTGTAATATCCATTTCATCTCGACTGGTGATCAAAATGCGGACAGTATTTGGCAGTTTGTGGAGCTCCAGTGCAAATGTCTTCAAAAGTTCGCTCCGTGTCCCGGGGTGCCCACATTCGTCTAACGCATCGATGATGATGATAATTGGACCCTCCCGTTTCGATGTCTCTAAGGAGGACAATGGTTCCATGAGCAACTTTAGAAATTGCCATCTGATAGGGGACTGCTTGATGCTAGGTGTGCTTTCTATCACTTTAGAAATTGCAGATCCAATGCGGGAGTCGAATTCGCCAAGCTGGTATGCGAGAGTGCGGATGACGATGGCTGGGTCACTTCTGCCTGTGATGTCGCGATTGAAAAAGGTGAACGCGCCGAGACGCCTTAATTCACGGAAGAAGTTTGCGACTGTGGTCGATATAGTGCTCTTTCCCGACCCTGCGAGGCCGTGCAGCCACAACACATTTTCCTTGGTCGTAGGACTGGTAGCCCATTCGGCGATGGATGTAAGGACGTCAATACGTGTGTCGGGTAAACAACTGGTCCGAGATGGGTCGTCCATGTCGGCTGGCAAGAGTTTTGACAGATTTTGCGCCCTTACTAATATCACAGTTAATCAGGAATTTCACAGGACAAAGCGAAGTGCAAACCGAGCTTTTCGACCGAGTCATAAATTCGAAAGGTAACTATGGCAGTTTGGACCACTACTCCAGAGTTGAAAGATTGCTTGAGGAGGTTGAAGTTTTGTGTGAAATCAGCAATCCTCACATCAGCCCATGGGCTGTGAAGAAGTCTAACTGTAGCCAAGTTTGTAGTCAACATTTATATATGAAATAGCTTCAACAAACCTACCACCAAACCCATTTCCGGCGTACTCCCGAATGAACATGACACATTCGATTGTCTGAGCAAGAATTTTGCGGATTGTATCGTCGAGAGGCGCTAGCTTCTCTGGGAAAGACTGTACCACATCGACAAAAGTATATACGTCTTGCATGATAGCAGCAAGGTCCTCGATCTTCTTATCTCTGTCAAGCTGCCCTTTGACAATCTGTATCTAAGATAAGAGTGCCACGTCCGAACCGAAAATATAGAACACGAACTTGATATACTGAAGACGTGATTTGCCATGCGATGCTTATGTATGGATTAATCTACATGAGGCAGAGAACGACTAAGTGACAGGAGATCACAAAATAATCAACCCACCTGTGAAGCACTATCTACGATCTTCATGAAAATATCCAATTTTGACATAATGACCGACAGCGACTGCACATAATCTACCCTGTCGAGAATATGCCCGACGGGACTGTTACCTTGTGAACTGTCCATCGCTGGATCACGTTCATCGGAGTGAATATGTAAACCATCGAGAGCAAGCTGTCCCGCGGAAACATTTTCGTTTTCTCGGAGACGTATCGTAATATGTCCACTCAGCGAAATATTTGATTTTTTCTTTGAGCTAACGAGATCTATTTTAATGTTCTCAGCTGTATTGAGAATTTATGCTCTAAGAATGAGTAGGATAAAACTAGTGCGCAAACACTCACTGTCTTCATCTCTTCGTTTTCCTAGTAAAGGTTCGAGTTCTATTTCCGCTGTTGAGAGTAGTTGCGATCCAAAAAAATAACGATCATGCCTCAGACTTAACTGAAGCACGGACGACATATCGCGTGCTGGTCTATCAGAGTAGATAAGATGATTTGATTTTTCTCTGATGGAGTAACTAGACCCACAACACAAACTGCTCGTTCCATGATGGGTCGAACTGTTTCTTGATGGTCCGTGTGCGGGCAGATGCAGATATCAAGTCATCGAAGTGGGCTCGTACATATAGGTTGGGTGGCTCCTTCCAGCCGGTCAGATGCAAATGTGCTTCGACGACTGTGTGCCATGTTGTTGATGTGCGATCAACGAAGAGTAGGATAGAAGATACAAGTGCATACTTTGCAGTTGAAAATACAACATTTTGATAATATCAACTTTGAATGAGTCGGATCTGCCTGTGATCGAGAAAAGCTACGGCTAGGGCTATCTGTCTATCACTGGCACAGCGGGGACGACTGCTGGTATCATGCTTTTTGTTGTTCTAATGAGCGGATACTATTCCAGGTTAGAGAAAACGGAGGTATAACCTACCGTAGTAACTGTAGTAGTTCATCCCATAAATCAAGCGCGCCACCAGGGCGTCTATAATGAACCAGCGTCTAACAGTTTCTGCACAAACGTGCACGACGGCAAAAGCCGAGTATAGCACCACCATCACAGTACCACCATCATTGATAACTGACTTGGACAGATAGGTCAAGGTCAAGGGACTGTCCATGGTTCAAGAGGCACTGGTGGCACGGAACCAATCGGTCACTAATCAAATATGAGGCCTATATAAGGGTCCGCAGTCACGGCGGTCTCCCACCTCCTGACAGACGATGTGACAAACGGACGCCCTCGAGCACTGGACTCGGGGAATGAAAGGCATCTGATATACGTATACAGAGCATATCAGCGATTAACGATTACCTATAGATTAGTACCCACCGTCAATCAACACAGGACCAAACCACATATTCGACTGGACAGGAGACCCATTGACAGATGCGGCATATGACTCGGTTGCTATGTCTGAAGAGGTGCGACTCGCTGAATGAAACAAAAGTACTGACTGTAACGTTTTCGATATTTCAGTGCCGGACCGTAACAGGCGTTCAAATATAGCATATTCTCTGAACCTTTGGCTCGCGAACATGGCTTAATGAATGGGTTTCACAGCATCCGAATCCGAGTTGATAGATCAAATCTATTTACCACTACGACTTGATTTCATGATGTAGGTGTCTCGAGGCGAGCCAGCCTGTGACTGGTCAAATTTTTTAATTGCCTCGATGCAAATTAATATCAAACAGTTTGCATGTCTGATACATGTTGTGACTCTAAGCCGACAGCGGAAGCGCAAAGAGGTATGCCAAGGCGGCGTCGTGGGTACTACTGTATGATATTGGATAGGGTCAATCCATTCATGGTGACTGCGTCCGTCTCGCCCGGGCCCGTGTAATTCTATTTTATCACCGACAGGTCCATCATATCATTCAAAACTAGATGCACATTTTGCAATTCCAGTGAAACCCACAGCATTTCTGATGCAGTCTCGAAAAGACTCCTATAGCCAACAACCCATCCTGTTTTATAGAGGTTTAAGTTGACATGGTCTCACTATTATTTTCCAACCCCAAGGCAAACAATGTTAGAGGAAATTTCCCCCCTGTCCTTCACGTTCGTGACTGTTATTTTTCTGTCTATCGCTATATCCAAATACCTGAGGAGGCCTGATGTATGTTGGCCTTTCTTGTTTAAATGGCATTTTCATTGACTCGGTGTAGGTCGACAGTATTCCAACAGTTGGCCCTGGTGGCCTGCTCACATCGTACTGGGGGGCTTTGAAGTTCATATTCTGTGCCCGCGAAATGTTGCAGGAAGGATACGCAAACGTAGGTTCAATTAATGCCTCGCTCGGCTAAGTAATTTTCATCTGATGCACCCATGTAGCATAAGGGCATGGCATTCAAGATTCCGGGCTTGTTCTGCTGGAATGTCTTCCTGAGCGGCCACAAGCTCGTTGAGGAGATGCGGAAAGCCCCAGAAGATCATATATCTGTTGTTGAAAGAACTAGCGATGTGCGTAGCATGTCTTCATTTGCATGTAAATGATAATGGATATCAGTGCTGATGTGTTACCTTTGTAGATTTTGAAACCCAAATATACCTTAGGCCCTGAGATAATTCACAACCCGTATCATACCCCAATCATCCTACATCAGCTTACTCGGAGCATTGCTGCTAAATTCCCGGACATGCTAGACGAAATCCAGACTTCCTTTGATGATAATATTCAGTTGAATGGCAACGGTAATTCCTTCAGTTTCTCTTTGACACCTATTTTAACCACCAAACGCTTCCTTTCCGCAGAATGGACAAGTGTGCCTGCCTTTGGCACCGTCGTAAAAGCTATGTGTCGAACGAGCAATAGAGTCTTAGTTGGCCTCCCATTATGTAAATGTGTTTACCTTTATGGTCTCATGCCCGTTTTCATCGGATTTTCATTAGGTCGCGATCCTGATTGGAACGACTTGGCCACTGGATTTGCCCTCAGTGTGATCAAGACGGCTATCATAATTGATCTATTTCCTAACTTCATGGCTCCGTACGTAACAGCATGCCACACCCAAATATTAACTCAATGTAATGGCTTTCAACGTGTAGTGTGGTAGGTACACTCCTTTCAAGCTTGCCTCGATCAATGCGGCGCGGAATGAAGCATCTACGACCTATAATAGAGGAACGTCAGAAGAATCTGGATGAATATGGGAGTGACTGGGACGAAAAACCGGTACGTTGTGTTTGACGCGATCACATGCGCATGCTCTTACGAGATATTACTAGAGTGACCTGTTGTCATGGCTTATGGACGAAGCACAAGGAGAAGAGCGTTCAGCAGAGAACCTCGTCAAGCGTATGCTAGCAATTAATTTCACCGCAATCCATGTACGTTGTTGTTGTTTGATTTGTTTGGCCGTTTCACTGATCATTTACTTCATATTACAGTCATCGTCCATGGTATGCCCCTTTCCCTGATTAATATTGTAGCGACAACTCAATTTCATCATAGATGTTTACACAAGCGTTATATCATTTAGCTGAAAACCCTCAATACGTTAAACCACTACGCGAAGAAGTGGAAACCATCGTAGAAGAAGAAGGCTGGTCAAAGGCTGCGTTGACAAAAATGCGAAAAGTGGACAGTTTCATGAAGGAAACGCTACGGTTTGACAACTTTGCTTTCTGTAAGTTCTCATCTGTGGAAGACTACACCATTTGTTTGACGAAGTTGACGGTTCTTACAGTATCTTTGCCCCGCAAGGCTTTGAAAGATTTCACATTTTCCAATGGAATTGTCGTACCAGCTGGTTGTACAGTGTCTGTTGCATCGATGCCTACACACTACGACAGCGAGATATATGAAAATGCTGACGTATTCAATCCGTTTCGATTTGCCAATGAGAAGCAAGAGGGAGAACAAGCTTGGCACCAGATGGTTTCCACTAATGCGGATTATCTACCTTTCGGACATGGTCGAGGTTCTTGGTATGTTCTTTTAAATGACACATTAACCCCTTTACATTATAATCTAATCCATGAACTTTTATGACTTTCAACAGTCCTGGACGCTTTTTCGCGGCAAGTGAGCTGAAGACGATGCTAGCTCACATCGTTGTAACATACGATATCAAGTTTGAAGACGGGGCTGTGCGGCCAACCAATATAACGTTCGGTCCGGCCAGTACGCCAAATATGAAAGCAAAGCTCTTGTTCAGGAAACGTGTGGTTGAGTAGGAATTTCATACTAGGATGGATAGATAGAGATATAGTTAGAGGTGTATTATTCTGTAACTTGTAAGAGGCGGGCCTCGGTCACGGTGTAAATATAACAGTAGCACCGCTTAAACCTATAAATTTGTAAGGCGTTACCGCCACAATTCATGTTGCATTTGCATCCTACTACTACCGTTGTCATTGCACCGTAAAATCACGCTGGCATCCCGTTCGAATTTCGGTCAAGCGTTGGATGCCCTATTTTGAAAACTCGAGCAACATCGATGCTAGCCATGGGGTTTTCAATGATATTGCAGGCAGTCAGTACAACCACACAACGAACATCACCAACATCTATTCTGCAGGAGTTAAGTCTGAAAATGAGAGGATACTATCAAGGCTGAAGCCAGCCAATCGTTATCTTCGTTATGTGCAGCCATGCATGGAAGGCACTCGAGAAGACATTTTCAAAGAAATACACCATTGGCTTGACAATTCGACTGCGGAGGAAAATATCCTTTGGATCAAAGGTAACCCTGGAGCAGGGAAATCTGCAGTAGCTTCTAGCTTGTTATCTCAACTCACTGGGGCGGGTCGGCTTGGTGGATCCTTCTTCTTCCGTAGAGATGATGCCTCGTCCAGCGACCCGACAGCTCTGTGGTGCACAGTAGCGTATGACCTTGCCCAGTTCGATACCAACATAGCATCTGCCATTATCCAGAATTTGCAGGATCGACGAGCGGATCCGCAAAGGCCAGACATACTGGATCATTTCAATGTTCTCATCAAAGAGCCTCTGGTGGATGCTGAGCCCAAGTTCACAAAAGAGCAAGGGTTTAGGTATGCAATTACCTTTTGGACGAATGTATGTATTCAAAATAAATAATGCTCAGATATCCAGTCATCGTCATCGATGCTTTGGACGAATGTGGAGATTCTCGACAGCACCAACGACGCAGAGCTCTAATTGATACTCTCGTAAAGTGGTCCAAGCTTCCTAAGACCCTTAGACTGATTTTCACCAGTCGAGATGATCGAGTGCCAGAATCTTTACGCCAGGTCTGTCAAGTCGTTACCCTTTCCACTGGAGACCAGGTGACCCCTGCTTCGTTATCGGACGTCCGCATGTTCTTCGAGAGTCGCTTTGATCAATTAAAGATGGACTTCCCCTCTTTGGAGGATACTGATTGGCCTGGATTACCCATAATCCAAAAACTGACGACTCGTGCGGCCGGCCTCTTCATCTGGGCAGAGACAGCTATGCGATTCATTGAACAGGGTGTTCCTGAGGATCAACTAGACTCCATACTAACTGGAGATGCTATGATGGTACAAGACAACATTGACGGACTTTATAGTCAAGTAGCTTCGCATGCTCTTGGAAATCTCCACATGAATGCAACGAGCCAAGCCGTATTTCAACCATTGTTAAGTGCAATCGTTTTCTCAAAAGCGCCATTGTCGCGCAAGCACCTCAAACATTTCATCCTCATATCTGTCAAAGAAAGTGCGATTGACTTCGTTCTGGACAGGTTGAAGTCCGTCATATCCACCGCTGATGATGGGCTGGTTCGCATTGGTCATCTATCATTCGCGGAATTCCTCCTCGAATCACACCTGTGTCCAGATCCACTCCGAATTCATCCCAAAACGCGGAGCAACAAGAATTTAGACCTCTTACGAGCATGCCTGCAGATCATGTATGACCCAAACGATGGCCTAAAGTTTAATATATGCGGACTCGAGACTTCTTTTGTCCGAAATCAGGATGTCCAAGATTTGGCAGGACGCATTAAGAAAGATATAGGCATTCATCTCGCTTATGCATGTCGGTTCTGGGGAGATCATCTCGTAGACGCTTCACAATGTCTGTCTGACTGTGATTGGCTTCCAGAAATGTTGAGGACGTTATTTGGAACCCATTTTCTTCATTGGTTAGAAGTGATGACCTTAATCCATGACGTGTCCGTTGCTCTCATGGTATTGGTCATCGTAACGCCCCATCTCAGTGTAAGTGAACAGGTATTCTAAACTGAGGAAATCATATCATTGACGTCGGACAGGCTATTACCATGAAGCTAGAAGAATTCGCGCGAGATGCTCGGCGTTTCATTGCCAATTTTGATGAACCTATCTCGCAAAGTCTACCACACATCTATTTGTCTGCTTTACCTTTCGCACCTCAAGACTCCCTTGTATCTAGGACTTATCTGCATCGTTTTAGTAACCTACTGACCGTTACTGGCAAAGACAAGACGTGGCCTCTCGTGATGAATGTTTTTACTGGTCATAACCACATTGTCAGATCAGTGGCATTCTCGCCTGACGGAAAACGACTGGCTTCTGCTTCCAGTGACAAGAGCGTCTGGATCTGGGATGCAAATACCGGTCAAAGAATGCTAAGTCCACTTCGGGGCCACGAACTAACCGTCCATTCTGTTGCATTTTCACCAGACGGTACCCAGTTGGCTTCTGCCTCTGGTGACAAAACCGTCATTATTTGGGATGTAGCAACTGGCGATATCATGATGCATCCGTTTCAGGGTCATACCAAACCAGTCCAATCTGTTGCTTTTTCACCCGATGGGAAACTTCTGGCATCTGGGTCTGAAGACGAGACGATCAGAGTCTGGGAGGTTGCCACTGGCCATCTCGTTGTAGACCCACTTCTAGGCCACACTCATTGTGTCAACTCTGTCGCATTCTCTCCAGACGGAAAGCAGCTTGTCTCAGCCTGTGCTGATAAGATGGTCAGAATCTACACGACCGATGATTGGAAGATGGGAAAGATATTCCGAGGTCACACAGCGGGTGTCAACTGTGCCGCGTTCTCGCCAGATGGGAAACAGATAGCTTCTGGCTCGAGTGATTCCACAATCAGGATCTGGAATATAGCGACTGGTCAGATAGTGGCAGGCCCAGAATTCCGGGGGCGTGATCAAATCATGTCGGTTGCATTTTCACCAGATGGGAGGCAATTAGCCTTTGGTTGTTTCGATACAACTGTCAGTATTTGGGATATAGCCACTGCTCAGATAGTGGTTGGACCATGTCGAGGACACTCTGGATGGATCTCTTCGGTTGCGTTCTCGCCGGATGGAAGACAGGTGGCTTCTGGCTCGAGTGATGAGACGATCAGAACCTGGGATGTTGTTAATAGGCAAGCGATGGAAATCCCAGTGCAAGGTCATGCAGAAGGGATCAGTTCTGTTGCGGTTTCACCAGATGGGGAATGCCTGGCCTCCGGTTCTACCGATCAGACTATTAGGCTATGGGATATGAAGACTGGTCAGATGACAGGGCCAGGTCCCATTCACGGGCACACCGACGGTGTGACTTGTATTAGCTTCTCGCCCGACGGAAAATATATTGCCTCTGGCTCTGACGACACAACATCTAGGGTGTGGGATGTGATGACTGGTCATATGGTGGCAGGCCCATTCCAAGGGCACACGAAAGCAGTCAAGTCGGTTACGTTCTCACCTGATGGCAAGTCCTTGGTTTCTGCTTCTGGGAATAAGGATATCAGGATGTGGGATGTAGCGACTGGCGAGATGATGGTGGGGCCATTCAAAGGACATCGAAAAGCGGTCCATACTGTTACGTTCTCACCGGATGGAAATCAGCTAGCCTCTGGCTCTATGGACGAGACGATCATAATATGGGACGTGGCGGCTGTTCAGATGGCCATGGACCCATTAAAAGGCCACACAGAAGCCATCAACTCGGTCGTATTCTCACCAGACGGAAAGCGGCTCATATCTGGTTCTGATGATAAAACAATCAGAGTCTGGGACGTCGCCACTGGTAACACAGTCGCAGGACCGTTTCGGGGGCATACGAAATGGGTCAGTTCCGTCGCGGTGTCACCAGATGGAAAACAGGTGGCATCTGGGTCTGGGGATCAGACGATGAGGATTTGGGATGTGGCTACTGGACGGATGACGAGGGCTGGGCCGTTTCACGGCCACACCCATGCTATCACCTCCGTTACGTTCCTGTCGGGAGGAAAACATGTTGCATCGGGGTCGCGCGATAAGACGGTCAGAATATGGAATTGCCATTCCGATATCCAGCCCTACGACGAACTGGGCTCGCCATCGTCTTCAGGCTGGGTTTCCTTCACTTCAAGCTGTGATCCCAACTCCAAATTCACCCGAATGGGAAAGAAGTTGCTGTATTGGGTGCCCCTTGCGCATAGACAGAGCTGGTGTGATTTTCGTACGAGGAGACTTGTGGGGGCGTCGACGTCGCCGATCAGAGTGTCTTTTGAACGGTTTGTGCACGGCTCTGGGTGGGCGGCGTGTCGAGGTGAGCGTGTTATTCAAATCGTTATGATCGGACTCTCAAGTGATTATGTCCACCCTAGAACTGAGTTCAGCGAGACACGGAGACTCGATCGCTGATGAACGCGGAGGTCGCTTTCTGTCTTCATCACAAACTATAACCCATACGTTCACATCAGCTAAAAAACATACAAGGCTCAGGTTTGAAGAAAAACCAGATGTACACCTGCATCGCAGTCACGCTACCAGTGGGTCTAAACGGCTCGGACACCCGCCGCCGCCTCGACTCCTCCAGTGCTATTCCACACCATCCATCTCAGTGAATAGCGTGACGGCTCACGCGAGCCGGACATCATCTGCGCTTATATCTCTACGAGCGCCTGCCAATGCCAATGGCTCGGGACAGGAGACTAAGTGTAGAGTCCGAGTCCGTCACGGTAGAGACCTAGCTGGCAGAGTCGACGATCTCAAACACTTGGGCTTGTCTTTCATTCGATAGAACACCGGCGAAAACCGCATCCGTTCGGGGCTCGTACTTTGGGCTTTGTGAAGTTTCTTTCATAGTTTATATAACCTTGAGCTTGGTAGGTAGGTAGGTAGGAGCCGTGGTCTACTTACTCAACCTTTAACTTGCTCATATCTGGTTCTGATGATAAAATGAGACAGATACGTCACCGCTGTATTTTTGAAAGGCAGTCGCAGGTGTCACCGGGATGCGAACGACGAGCGGCCGAGTGGGCCCATCTGGGTCTGGGGACGGGACGATGAGGGTGTGGATTGATGGGATGATGATGATAACGACTGGACGGATGGACGGAGGGTGGGGGGGTCGTTTTCACAACGCCCCTCCCCCCACGCTCTCACCTCCGTCCTCCACGTTCTTCAAAGTGGTCGGGGCGAAAAACAGGTCGCGTGCGCGTGATAAGACGGTTTCGAATGATGGTTTTTGGCTTTCGCTCGCCCGCTCGTTCTTTATGACGATAGAGAAAGAGAAAGAGGGAGCGCACCCACCGCTTTGGGGGGCTCGTTCCCATATTTTTACGATGCTGCCTTCTCGTCATTGACATTGACATTTATATACATTTCAAACTTGCTATTCGGTAGGGAGCTATGCGGTTTTTGAATAGACGCATTTCAAGCTTGAATATTGAATATTGAATATTGAACACCACATCTGCAAAACGACTTGACAGCGGCTAAGTCGGCGCTTCTGCTAGCGCCAACTTATGCGATTGGTGGAAAGTTGCGCCGGTTTCCTTATTTGGATGAGAGAGATCCTGATACCATATCTACTGTAATCGTAGACTGATAATGTTTATCTTACAACGATAATTCATATCTCAGCGATTAGATTCCATTATGCTGTAAGAAACAAAAAACCATTGAATCATTGATCAAAGATAAGCAAAGATAATGAAAAGACAATGAAAGCGACATAATTCTACTAGTAGTACAGGAGTGATGCCCTCAAAGCAAGTAAGCAATACCATAGTCCATAGTCGTCCGAATCAACTAGAATCATCAGTCCTCATCTACTAACATCAAGCGATAAACCTCCTTGTCTGAGTAGCAGTTCAAAAAAAATGAGTTGGCAACTCCAGCGAATTACTTACATTGATGGCTGGATCCTTTGTGGCGCCATACAACGGGATGAGC
The DNA here is from genome assembly GCF_000218685.1 of Serpula lacrymans var. lacrymans S7.9. Lineage (NCBI taxonomy): Eukaryota > Fungi > Basidiomycota > Agaricomycetes > Boletales > Serpulaceae > Serpula > Serpula lacrymans. Next base: position 5,659,796 of record NW_006763290.1, on the reverse strand, counting down.
TCCACAGCTTGAGCAACGGCTGTCAGTGGCACTATCCTCCCAACACGCTGATGTCGGCGCTGTGGATCTATGTGGAATGATCATTCAACAACGAACATGTTGACCTCAGGGCGGCTGGAAGGATGAGCAATCACTCGGAAATACTGGACGTAGATAAGTGTCTGCAAAAGATGTTGGGGTAACAAGGCACCGTGACTGGCAAGCGGCACCAAAACCGCTCGAATCTGTGACAAATTATGACATTTGTTTATAGTATGAGAAAACATGCATTGGCCAGGGCTTGAACCTGGGACTCCAGCTTTCATGGTCTGGTGCTTTACCAACTAAGCTACCAAGGCGTACTTGGAAAGCATACTGATTGGTTGCATGCCCAGAAGGTCCAGAATCACTGTACACGGGTGCGGATCCCATTGTGCTGTGATAATCTGGACAACGCAAGGCTCTGGAACATGATTTATAAGTCTCATTATTCAATCAATAGAAATGTAACTCACCTTGACCCGTACCTCCCAATAACACAGTATCACAGTTACCCCAAGGAAATTGCTGGTTCCGAGGGTATGCTTGCACAAGCTGACTAGGCATGATAATCTTGTTGTCGAATACCAAGTGTAGCTGTATTCGGAATTTGAACCACACTCGTACATTTTGAAATGGGAGAGAGCCTGAGAATCCGGGATAGTGAGATAAATATTGGAGGAAGGTGCTTGCAAGATCCGGCAGTCCATACAGATTACTAGCATCCTGGAGTGACATACTTTTTATGTTGGGCGCAACAGTGATATGGAAAGCTGTGGACGCGTCATCAGAAAGGATGCCCTTGATAAAATGATTGCGGACAAGACGAGAGCCAGTGAAACGAGTTTCTTGGGGCAATATGGATGATATCCACGCAAAGTGAGGATCAGTGTCCACAACTTCGTGGTCCGCTAGCAATAGTGCACATTCATAATCCTCTGAAGCAATGGCTTGGTTTATGAAACCCTTGCCACTCGAGCGGAGGAGAGTATACAGGTCGAACATTCGACGCTTCTCCACGTGGTCCAGAATCTTCACAACCTGAGTAAGGAAGTTTTTCCCATGGTTATAATAAAACTAAGTGAAACTCAGCCGCTGCCCGAGAGGCTATAGAAACGACTTTATTATTTACCTAAGTGAAACTACAATAGATGTTAGTTTAAGGTGATCTCTAATAAATGTAATGTAACATACCTCAGCCACTGCCCGAGAGGCTATAGAAATGACTGAGGTATTCCTATACTAAACCCCCTACTACTTATAGTCGGAGGTGCTACTCGCTACAGTATAATGACTCCTAGGAGAACAATGGTTACTCCATGGAGTGGTGGCTATGCTCCATGGAGAACAATGGCTGCTTCGGCAGAGACCGGGTTTATCCAGTTTTGTCAGGTTAGTCTGCTGGAATGTATGCTTGCAATTTGTGATAAGTAGGCGTTCTACGACATCTCCAGTATATTGAGGGATAGTACCATTGTTCTCGATTGACCGGGCAAAGTGCTGCATGAGCTCGAGCTTGGGGATCCTGAAATTATCTATTGTGTCATTTTTACCTCTCCTAGCTTCCGCCTCTAATATAGCACCCTTATGCCAATGAAACTGTTCAAGGGATTGGACCATTTTCTTGATAGAACTGGGAGTTTGGACAGGATGTTGTGCAGCATAGATGAAGTCAATCATTGATTGAATAGCAAAGACGAAGTTAGGAGCAACCGCGCCCGCAATTGTGGGGAAAATAGTACGCTGGATATCTTAATGTTCGCATCCGGTCATCTGCTTGACACTTGTAACGCCCTTGTCAAAGTGGCGGAATCCAACTCGCTTGTTGTGACTTTTATAGCGATTATCTAGCTCCTGGTGCCCTAAAACTTCCTTGCACCAGACGAGGACATGGTCAAAGAAGAATTTATAACACGTATGCAAGAGTTTGGGCGTCAGAAATACGGACGGGTCAGCGAGGTGCCAATTTCTCCAAAATGGCTGATGTACGCCATTGATGCCGACTTCCTTTGCCGCTATCTGAAACTCATTTAATTTCCAGGGGTCAATCTTCTGCGAGATCTTGAAGATCTGTTCTAAGGTATGTCTTGCTGTACAGGGAGGGTACACCTCCGCATTGCCAAACTGAGACTGAGTAGCGAGAGATACCGGGGATGAATTTTTGGCGACACAAGCTATAACTTGAGCTTCGGGTAGATCAGCTTGATATGCAACGAGAGGTGTGTACACGTATCTAATGGTGCCAAAAGGGTCAGGTATGAATGTGCCAACCTTGGCAGCAATCTTCAAGTTCATGGTGACCCTATCCATGCATTTGTGCCAAACACGGGCCTGAAGAATACCCTGATAGTCCGAATGGGCTTCAAACTTGGGTGTTGGGATGAAAGCAACACAACTCCAAGTATGAGTAGTGGCTTTCATTCGCACATCAGATCTGATGTTACTGATTGTTAGAAAGGTGGGATGCATTTCAATATTGCCCGTCCCTCTCATGACAGCTGTTTTATCCGACCTGAGGATGATGGGGACTATTGTTGCGCCTACAGGTAGCTCATCCTGGTGAAATTGATCATAAGTTAACACATTGTCGATGATGAGAACTGCTGTTAGAAAACCACACACAAAAACAAACTAACACACAATCCTCCCAGATTCCACGGAACTTGTTTATGGGCTTTGCCTCCTAGAACAGTGGAGTGGTCTGGTTGTTCGTGGGGTGGTACATATAAAGATCCTTCAAAGTAAAACCCAGAGGTGTACGAGTGTGGGTTTTGAGGAGGAGGGATAGTTGAATTTATAGAAGATAGGGGCTTAGTGATGAGTATATATGAGCACTACCTTGCTAATTGTAGCACAAGGTAGGTTTGAGAACGACGAGGATGACAAGGTGACAAGGTTCCCAGTGATAGCAGGCTCCTGACACACAAACTGTAGTGCTCAGAAGGACTCTAATCGAAAGGGATAACAATGACTTCAAAAGTGGGGAGTGACAATGACAGCAATTAACAGTGGTAGCAGTGGGAAGTGTTGTGACCACACTGGATCACAAGTAGCAGTAAGAAGTGGACTTAAGATTAGAGAAGAAGTCTGGAATCGAGTGCTTGTTTTTTTTTTTTGG